>NW_007252851.1:142955-241751 GCF_000164805.1 Carlito syrichta
CCTCAGCCTTCCAAGTAGCCGGGAATTACAGGCGCGCGCTACCACGCCTGGCTAATTTTTTTGATTTTATTGTAGAGATGAGGTCTCACCTGCCCAGGCGGGTCTCGAACCCGCGGGCTCAGGCAATCCACTCACCTCAGCCTCCCAAAGGCGCGGGATTACAGGCTGAGCCACCAAGCCCGGCTAAGTATAGATTATTTATTGGAAGCTACATTGTTGAAGAAAGCAAGGCACAGAAGGAAAAGAGGGAAGTATAGAAAGGCAATATAACCCAATTGTTGAGAGCACAGATTCTCCAGCAAAAGTCTCTGGATCCAAATCCAAGGTCATCTGGTCATCTCCAGCAAGTTATGTAACTTATCTGTACTTCAGCTTTCTCCTCTGCAAGTTAGGGATAACAGTAGCTCATACCTCATTAAGTTATTGGGAGAAATAAATAATTGCTGGATATAAAAACAATTAGAACAGTGCCTAGCATATAGTTAGTGCTATATAAATGTTATTACATGTTGTGTAGCAACATTTTCAATTAAAGATC
Source organism: Carlito syrichta (assembly GCF_000164805.1). Lineage (NCBI taxonomy): Eukaryota > Metazoa > Chordata > Mammalia > Primates > Tarsiidae > Carlito > Carlito syrichta. The sequence continues at coordinate 143,494 of NW_007252851.1, forward strand.
TTGGTTTTCTTAAGCTATTTTCACATTTTTTAACAGCTTTATTGAGATAGAATTCACATACCTTATTTCTTAAGGTATTGACCTTTAGGGTTCTGAATAGGAATTGGTTGTCAGTTCCAATTTCCATAAGGGTGTCTCCTGTGTTTTCTAAGATTCTTATAGTTTGAGGTTTTATGTTTTGGTCTTTGATCCATTTAGAGTTAATTTTTGTGTATGGTGATAGGTAGGGGTCCTGTTTCAATCTTCTGCATGTGGTCAGCCAGTTTTCCCAGCACCATTTACTGAATAGGCTCTCCTCTCCCCAATGGTGGTTGTTGGAGGCTTTGTCAAAGATGAGTTGGTTGAGGAATTGAGACTTTGCTTCCGGAATCTCTATCCTGTTCCATTGGTCTATGTGCCTGTTCTTGTACCAATACCAGCCTGTTTTGATTACTGTAGCCTTATAGTAAAATTTGAAGTTTGGAACTGTGATACCTCCTGCTTTGTTTCTTTTGATAAGGATTATTTTGGCTATGCATTGTCATTTATGTTTCCACATGAATTTCTGTATTATCATTTCCAGGTCTGAGAAGAATGATGTTGGTAACTTAATGGGTATTGCATTGAATCTATAGATTGCCTTTGGTAGGATGGACATCTTAACAATGTTGATTCTTCCTATGCATGAGCATGGAATGTTTTTCCGTTTGTTTGTGTCTTCTTGGATTTCTTTGAGCAGTGTTTTGTAGTTCTCATTGTAAAGGTCTTTCACTTCTCTGTTTAGGAAGATGCCAAGATATTTTATTTTTTTGTGTGGCTATTGTGAATGGGATTGTGCTTTTTATTTGGGTCTCTGCCTGCTTGTTGTTGGTGTATAGGAATGCAACTGTCTTTTGCACATTTATTTTTACCCTGAGACATCGTCAAAGTCCTTTATTAATGCAAGTAGGTTTTTGACAGATTCTCTTGGATTTTCAAGTTATAGGATCATATAATCAGCAAAGAGGAATAACTTGACTTCCTCTTTTCCTATTTGGAATCCTTGATTTACTTCTCTTGTCAAATTGCTTGAGCTATGTCTTTCAACACAATATTGAACAAGAGGGATGAGAGTGGGCAGCCTTGTCTTGCTCCAGTTTTCAGGGGAAATGTTTCCAGTTTCAGTCCATTTAGCAATATGTTAGCTGTGAGTTTGTCACAGATGGCACTTACTATTTTGAGGTACGTTCCTTCTATACCTGTTTGAAGGTTTTTATCAAGAAGGGATGCTGAATTTTATCAAAAGCTTTTTTCTGCATCTAATGAGATAATCATGTGGTTCTTGTTTTTACAGCTGTTGATGTATTTAATTACATTTATGGTCTCGTGAATGTTAAACCAGCCCTGCATCCTAGGAATGAAACCTACTTGTTCATGGTGGATGATTTTTGAGATGTGTTTTTGGATCTGATTTGCTAGAATCTTGTTGAGGATTTTTGCATCTATGTTCATAAGGGATATTGTCCTGTTGTTCTCTTTTTTTGTTGACTCTTTACCTGGTTTGGGTATCAGTGTGATTTTTAGCTTTATAAAATGATTTGGGGAGAATTCCACTTTTCTCAATTGCCTGGAATACTTTCAATAGGATTGGTATCAGCTCCTCCTTGTATGTTTTGTAAAATTCTGCTGGAAAGCCATCCGGTCCAGGGCTTTTTATTTATAGGTAGTTTTCATATGACAGAGTTACTTTCCTGGGTTGTTATTGGTCTATTAATGTCTCAATATCTTCTTGTTTCAACCTGGGGAGGTTGTGTGATGTCAGAAAATTCTCCATTTCATTTAGGCTATCAAGTTTGTTTCCATATGGGTATACATAGCAATCTCTGATAATCTTGTGTATTTCTTCGGGGTCAGCTGTGGTTTGATCTCTTGTATTTCTGATTATGTTTATTTGGGCTTTTTCTTGTTCATTCTGGCTAAGGGCCCATCAATTTTTTTTTTGTTTTCTTGGTGTTTTCTATGATATTTTTGTCTTCTATGCCCCGTATTATTTTTGTAATTTGGATTCTTCTGCTAAAGTTGGGGTTTTGGTGGTCTTCTCTTCCCAGCTCCGTTAGGTGACTTGTTAGGCTCGCCACTTGTGATCTTTCCGTTTTCTTGATGTGTGCTCGTAGAGATATAAATTCCCCTCTTAGAACTGATTTCATGGCATCCCAGAGGTATTGGTAAGATGTTTCTTCATTTTCCTTTGTTTCAAGGAATCTTTCAATTTCTGCTTTAATTTCAGTGTTGATCCAGTAGCTGTTCAACATCATGCTGTTTAATGTCCATGTCTTTGTGGGCTTTGGGGAAATGTTGTTGGTTTTGATATTTATTTTTGTTCCACTGTGGTCTGAAAATGTGCATGGCAAGATTTCATCCTTATGGAATTTGTTTATGCTTGATTTATGGCCAAGGATGTGATCAACCTTGAAATATGTTCCATGTGGTGGTGAGTAGAGTGTATATTCTGTGGTTGTTGGGTGGAATAATCTGTAGGTATCTATTAAGTCCATTTGGTCAAGTGTCAAGTGGGACCTCATCAAACTAATGAACTTCTGCAAAGCAAAAGAAACCATCAAGAGAGCAGGGAGACAGAATTTGAAAAAAGATTTGCCAACTGATTATCTGACAAAGGCCTAACTTCTAGGACCTACAAGGAACTCAAATGTGCCTAAAGGAAAAAAGCAAACAATCCCTTTAAAAAGTGGGCAAAAGACAGAAATAGACACGTCTCAAAAGAAGATATATGACCAGCCAACAGACACATGAAAAAGTGCTCAGCCTCACTCATCATCATAGAAATTCAAATCAAAACCACACTGAGATACCACCTAACCCCAGTAAGAATGGCCATCATTAATAAAACAAGCAACAACAGATGCTGGCGAGGATGTGGAGAAAGAGAAACGCTTCTGCACTGCTGGTGGGAATGCAAACTAGTGCAACCTCTTTGGAAGACAGTGTGACGATTTCTGAAAGAACTAGAAATTGACCTTCATATGACCCAGCAATTCCCCTGTTGGGAATATACCCAGAGGAACTCAGATCATTCTACAAAAAAGATACTTGCATACGTATGTTTGTTGCAGCTCTATTCACAGTAGCAAAAACATGGAACCAACCATGTTGCCCATTGAAGCTGGAATGGATTAAAAAAATGTGGTACATATGCACAATGGAATATTATGCAGCCATAAAGAAGGACAAATATATGGACTTCACAGCAACTTGGATGGATTTGGAGTCGATCATACTCGGTGATCTATCACAGAAACAAAGAACAGAGTACCATATGTTCTCACTCATAAGTGGACCTTGCACAATTATAATACTATAAGAAAGCAATCAACAGTAACGTGAAACTATCAGGGAAGAGGGGGTAGGATTGGCAGTTGAAGGAAACTGCTAGGGAAGGGAGGGCATACCTTATCAACAAGGGTACCTGCATAATCAATGTTTGTATACCTAACCCTGAATTGTACCCCATATCTTTATGATAATAAAAAAAAAAATTCACATGCCATATAATTCACTCATTTAAAGAGCACAATTCAGAGCTGGGCTCGGTGGCTCAGCCTGTAATCCCGCGCCTTTGGGAGGCTGAAGTGAGTGGATTGCCTGAGCCCGCGGGTTCGAGACCTGCCTGGGCAGCAAGACCTCATCTCTACAATAAATCAAAAAATCAGCCGGGCGTGGTAGCGCATACCTGTAATTCCGGCTACTTGGAAGGCTGAGGCAGAAGGATCGCCGGAGCCCAGCAGGTCGAGGCTGCGGTGGCTGGGAGCAGCCACTGCACTCCAGCCTGGGCGACAGAGTGAGACTCCAACTCAAAAAAATAAATAAATAAAGAGCACAATTCAGTTGTTTCTAGTATATTCATGGAGTTGTACAGTCATCACCAGAATCTAATTTAGACTATTTTTGTTACCCTAAAAGAAATCTAGGTCCCTTTAGCTATCACCCTCCAGCCTCCCCATCCCATAGCCCTAAGAAACCATTAGTATACTTCCTGCCTCTATATACCTGTCTGTTCTGGACATTTCATATAAATGGGATCATATAAATGTGGTTCTTTTGTGACTGGCTTCTGTCATTTAGCATAATGTTTTCACAGTTATCCATATTGTATCATGCAGCAGTATTTCTTTCCTTCTTGTTGTCAAACAATATTCCTTTTTATGGATATACCATATTTTATTTATCAAAATTCATGAATTAATGGATATTTGGATACTTGTACTTTTGAATTTTATTCACTTTAGGGTAGACACTGTTCTGTCCTACAAACTTGAGGGGAAGAGCAAAAAGTGATCATGATGATTAAGAATATTTACAAGCCAGGCTCGGTGGCTCTGCCTGTAATCCCATACTTTGGGAGGCTGAGGTGAGTGGATTGCCTGAGCCCGCAGGTTCAAGACCTGCCTGGGCAACTTGCCGAGACCTCATCTCTACAATAAATCAAAAAAATTAGCCGATCGTGGTAGCACGCACCTATAGTTCCAGCTACTTGGAAGGCTGAGGTGGAAGGATCGCAGGAGCCCAGCAGGTCGGGGCTCCGGTGGCCGGGAGCGGCCACTGCACTCCAGTCTGGGTGACAGAGACTCCAACTCAAAAAAAAAGAGAAGATTTACAAGGTGTTCTTACATATTTTATCTCAGAAAACTTACAATCTAAACTTCATGAAACAAGTACTTAAGTATACACAGAAGAATACTACAACACAGTGTTATAATTGAAGTGTAGAGAAGGAAGTAAGCATAGTAGAAGATTAGTGTAAAAAGTGGCCTTAAAAGCAAGGTGTGGAGGGTTTAAAATGCTATGCTGAGATATTTTATTCCATAAGCACTTTATTTTGCAAAGGTAGTCATTAAGTTTATTGAGCTCAGTAATGACCATGGCCATTTACAGAGGAAATGGTGAATTTGGGGATACTATAGATTGCATGCATGGATACCTGTTCAGAACACATTATAAATACTCACAAATAGTAAGAATGGCAGTTGACATGAGAAGGAAAAGATGAATGTGAGAGAGAAACATCTGGAGGCAGAATCAACATTTCAGTGCCTGGATGTGTATGATAATGGGAGGGGAAAATTAAAGACTCTGTGGGTCTAGTCTAAGTGACTAGATCGATGGAACACCACTAATGGAGACTGGAAATGTCAGGGGAAAGGTGAGGCAGTTGGAAGTATGGAATAGATAATACGTTCGACATTGAACATTTAATTTAAGGTTTTAGAAGAATAATCATGGTAAAATGCCTACCACAAGTTTGGAAATGTGGGCTAACAATTCAGAGAAGAGGCAGAGTTATTTAAGAAATGGTTTTGGTAGTCCTCTTCATAGAATTCAATATTGAAGCCATGGAAGTAAAATGGGAAGAAGTCGCACTTAGAGAAAGTGAAGAGTTCAAAGATTGGAGAACTGAGGATAGAACCATAAGAAAGCTCACTATACCTAGTAAATAAATAGTAGACTAGGAGTTGTGGTGGATTGAACAGTGCCCCATCTCCATAATTCATTTCCAACTGGAGCCTCAGAATGTGACTTTATTTGGAAATAGAGTCTTTGCAGATGTTATTAAGTTATGATGAGGTCATACTGGATTATAGTGTGCTTATAAGCCAGTGACCAGTGTCCGTACAAGACAAAGGAAATGTATTTTTCTGGAGAGCATTAAGAAAAAGACAGGTTGGGCTCAGTGACTCAGCCTGTAATCCAAGCACTTTGGGAGGCCAAGGCGAGTGGATTGCTGAGCCCACGGGTTCACAACCAGCCCAGGCAATTTGGCAAGACCTCATCTCTACAATAAATCAAAAATTAGCTGGGCATGGTAAAGCACACCAGTCACAGTGGGCTTGTTTAATTGTTTGACATTCTCAATATACTGTAAGTTCAATGAGAGTAGAAGCCCTAACCCTTTTTAGCCATTGTTTCCCTGTTGTCTTTAGACTGGAACATAGTAGTTGCTCAGTATTTGTAGAAGGAATTGAAGAATGGAGGGAAGTTAAGAACTAGTAAAGAAGTTATGAATTTAGTTTACACTCGATTTGAGGACATGGAAGGGGGTTGTTGGTAGGAGGGTTTACAAATAGAGAGCTGAGTGATAAGATTCTCAGTAGAGATAGGAAGTTAAAGATGAGATATCAGGTTTTTGGTTTTTTTTTTTTAAAGCATGAGATGGCAAACCTAAATGAGGTTTGAGCTGTGTCCATGTGCTATTATATCATAGTCAGCAAACCTTGATAAGTGGCGGTAAACTAAGGATAAAAAACAAACTTGGGAAAGACCCTGAGATGTTAGGAATAGAAGAGATCATTTTTTTCCTTTTTTTGGTCACATTTATTATTTTCTTATTTAATGTCAGACATTGTATTAAGAGCTTTATCATTCTTATTTTACAAATACTGTTATCATCTTTATTTTATAGATCAGAAAGCTTAAATAACTTTCCTAAGGACACATCATTGGTAAATAGCAAAGCCAGGATTCTGTCAGGCATTCTGATTATAGAACCTACATTCTTAACTACAGGGATGGACATATACTTGTAAATTGATGAACACCTATGTTCTATTGAATTTTAAGTGCTTTGAAGCATCCTTTGAAGATATCCTTCTTAAATACACTTTCTCATATGATCAGTGTTTCTTACATTTTTCCAGTCCATGGCTGGGTTCAGTGACCCATGCCTATAATCCCAGCACTCTTGGTGGTCAAGGCGGGATCACCTGAGCCCAGAAATTCGAGACCAACCTAGACAGCATAACGACACCTTGTCTCCACAAAAATTTTTAAAAATTAGCCAGGTGTGATGGCACATGCCTTTAGTTCCAGCTACTCAGGAGACTGAGGCAGAAGTATCGCCTGAACCCAGGAGATCGAGGCTGTGGTGAGTCATGTTCATACCACTGCACTCCAGCCTGAGGAACAGGCTCAAAAAAAAAAAAGAATCCGTAGATGTCCCAAAGCAGCAGCTTCCCTCTCACAAGCACAAAGTTTTCTGAAATCATCTATTGTTTTCTACCTCAATTCTATGTTGTACTCTACAAGTATTTTTATTCATTTTACTATTATAAGATAATTTTCTAACTTCTATCTCATGAACTGTTAGTAGAGTGATCTTGTATTTTACAAAACTGATCTAAACCAAAAGCATTTATCAGTTTTCTGTATCTCATTATCACAATGTTTTGAAAGCCTAGACTTACATAAATAAGTACCTACAGACAGCAACCATTTTTTCACTGCTTTATCAGCCATGTAGTGGTGAATCACTGAGAAAAGATACTCAGAATGCTTCCAAAGCAGCTAAATCATATGTTGGTTTAGACTACTATTGGAAGGAATTTTGATAAATGTGTTTTCTTGTTAACTGCTCTCTTGTATCATATATTGGCTTGGAATTGTTGCTGATCCAACATACAGTATAGGAGACAGCATCTTTTAACTATTGCAAGGAAATATTCATCAAAGGGCATTTTCAGTGAAGAGAGATGACTAACATGGTTGTTCTTTACTTTTGTGAGTCTCACTATATATAAGCTGAACCAGGATTCTCAGAGGACTCATTATCACCAAAACCAGGTCTCTTAACCTAGCTCTCAAACTTCATTTTATTCCAGTTGTCTTGAAATATGCATAAAGTGGGAACCTGAGGCAAGAAGATTGCCTGAGCCCAGGGTTTCGAGACTAGCCTAGGCAACTTGGCGAGATCTCATCTCTACAAGAAAAAAAAAGAAAACAAAGATAGAAAAGTACATTTACAGTTTTATCTTATATTTGTTGATTGAAAAATATTCAACCTTGGAGAAATACTTGCTAAGTGAACTTGAAAACATTCTTCAAAAATAAACAATGATTTCATTAATTTTACTCATATCTTTAACCCTTTATCATGACATCTTTAAAAATAAATCTCTCTGTCAAGAAAAGTCATTTCAACCCAAATTCCAAACGTTGACTAATATCTTTTTTTCTTTAGCTAAATCATGGTATATTTGTATAATGTAGCAAATTTTAGAAGCTCTTTTCTATTTCATTTTAAAGTTATCTAAAAAGATGAGTACTCAAATTACTGAACTTTTTCTCTTTACCTTTTTTTATTTATTCTTTTCTGGGTTTTTTGTTTGTTTGGTTGGTTGGTTTTGTTTTTCTTGAGTCAGAATTTCACTGTGTTGTCCAAGCTAGAGTGTAGTAGCATGATCACGGCTCACCATAGCCTTGACCTCCTAGGCTCAGGCAATCCTTCTGCCTCAGCCCTCAGCCTCCTGAGTAGCTGTGACTACAGGTGCACATCACCCTTCCTGTCAAAATTTTTAATCTTCTTTGTAGAGACGAGGTTTTACTATGTTGCCCAGGCTAGTTTCAAACTTCTGGGCTCAAGTGATCTTCCCAAAGTGCTGGTATTATAGCATAAGCCACCACACATGTCCTAAAATTCTTTTTTGAACATATCAAGAAAATTCAGAGCTAAACATTAATGCAATCTACTCTTGGTGGTTGTTGTAGTATCAGTATGTTTTGAATAAAATATCTTGAAGAATCAACTTTTTTACAGTTTAGTTTATTATAGATTTGGTTTCTTCTATATATACAACCTTAAATTTTTTTTTTCTAAGCAATACCTTGATCTCTGTACAATTTATATACCATGTTGGAAATCTTCAGCAGTTATTTTATTATTGAGTATAAAATATGCCTTCATAAATACTGTTGTATTACATAATCAACATAGACCAATAAAATAACCAAATTACTAATGTCAGTGCTATCATCTAGTAGTAAGGTAAAAACCTGTCAAGCAATTTTTAAAATACTTATTTTGTGTACATAAAAATATATCATTTGCTAGTATCTATTAGAGATGGCTTTATTTTTTTTTTTTTTAGCTTTTAGGTTCTTTGTTGTTGTTTATTTTTCCTTCAGTACAAATTTAGTCTTTTCTAATTTATGTGGCTATGTTTTCATCAAAATGATTCCTTTCATGTGAGCTCCACCTTCTAAAGTGATTCATAAATTGATCTTGAAGAACTTTAAGAACTTTTTAAAATTTTCTTGTTTGATATGAATCTTATTTTATTCTCCTAAACAAGGCTAAATCGTGCAATTAATTTTAGTTGAAAAGAATTTTTGATGATTTCCTTTGGAAAAAACTTTGTTTCTACCTTGAAAAAATTTCAAATACAGTTGTCCCTCTTTATCTTTATCACTTTCCATGGTTTCCTCTAAGGTCCAGATTTAGGTATGTACAGTATAATAAGTTATTTTGAGGGAGAGACCATATTCATGTAGTTCTATTATATTGTTCTGATTGTCTTATTTATTACTATATGTTGTTAATCTTCTACTGTGCCTAACTTACAAATTAAACTTTACCAAAGGTATTTATGTATAGAAAACACATTGTATATATAATACAATGTGTATATATATATGTGTGTGTGTGTATATATATATATATATATATATATATATACACACATATATATATATGTAGGGTTCAGTACTGTCTAGGGTTTCAGGCATCCTCTGAGGGTCTTGGAATGTATTCCCCACAGATAAAAGGAGATTATTTTATATAAAAGTAGAGAGATTAGTATAATAAACTCAATGAGGCTCTCATCCATCTTTGGTAATTATCAATATCCTGTTGTCCTTGTTACTCTATTCTCTTCACCACTTTCTGTTGATCTTGTTCTTCTGGAGTATTTTTAAGGAAGTCTCAGGTATCATATAATTTCACTCATATTATCAGAACCAACAAAATTAACAATAATTATTTAATATCATATAAAATTCAGTCTATATTTCTCCCCAGTTGTCTCTCAAATTTGTTTTTAGAGTTTGTTTGAATTACAATCCCATTGAGGTCCACACATTATATTGATTGATATGTTTTTTAAATCTCTTTTAATCTATAACAGCTTCCTCTCTCTTTTTTCCCACTTATTCATTGAAGAAATTAGATCATTTGACCTATAAAATTTCCCACATTGTGCATTGTGGCTCACTGTATCCTTATATTACTTAACATGTTTCTCTATCTTCCATATTTTCTGTAATCTAATGGTTGTTATAGAACCCTGAGTAGATTTGAATTGAATCTTTTTTAGAGAGAATACTTTCCAAATTATGCAATATTATTTCTATTGCATCACAACAGGAAGCAAGAAATGTGTTCTTATTTCACTTTTAGCAATGTTAAAGTTGATCAGGTGGTATTAGTGTGACCCATCATTATATAGTCCCCCCTTACCCTTTTACACAACTTTTTACACATTGATGTGTATACTATGGTTTGTCAGCAATTTACCCAACCCACAGAATTTAAATTCAGTGATATATTCTTCACTAAGAGGGAGGAGACGTTCTACGTTTATGATCAATTTCTGTGTGCCAGAAGTTCTGCTTAGCAGTTTACCTACATTCTTTGCTTGACTCCTCCCCAAATCTTGCAGCATCCCTTACATCATTACAGTATAATAGATAAGACAACTGCAAATAGAGAGATTATTTGTTCAAGATTATATAACTAGTAAGCAAACCCAGTTATGCAGGTTTGGGGAGTTGTTTTGATGAAAAACTAACATGGAAAATATTAATTCTCATTTATATGTAGAAGTGGATAAGATAGATTAAAACTAAAGACCAAAATGAATGAGAACAGCATCAATAGCATTGGTACTGCAATGAAGAAAACAGTGCTAATGTTTTACAAGCTAAGTGCTTCTGGACCATTGGAGTCCAGCAAATAACTTATTTCAGTGTTAAATATCCCTTTAGTGAACTAAAAATGTAAGTTCTATGGTAGTTCATTATAGAAAGTCATGACGTCTACCAAATAACATTTTATAAAATGAAAACTTCACAAAGCAATTCTGCAAGTCTTTAAACATCATTTGTTTTCATGGTTTGGAGTTAGTCATGTTCAGAGCAGCAAGTTGATGTCTGTATGACCTCCCAAAGTCCTTCCCAGTCCTGCAATTCTCACACTAATGAATTCAAACAGAAAAGGATTATTGGGCTAGAACTTGGAGTATCTTCAGAGTCAAAATGTAAGAAAAGTTACAAACTGCAGATGTCTGTTAGGAATGGGATCCAAAGAGGAAAGCAGGCCAGAAGTTAGAAATAGATATGTTATTGTACCAAAAAAAAGTTTTGAATTTGGCTTTGAGCCAGAAAAATTTTTTTTAAATTCACATCCAACTATTAAACCATAATATCCAGTTGACATACAATAAAGTCCCATGGCTAAGGATATATAGTTGAAAAAAAACCATAGCTGATTACATTCAAGTCAATGTAGAATACCTTCAGTTCTTCATACCTGTACCAGATTGTCCCTCTTAGAGAATCTTTAGTCCTATATTTTTCATTCAGGAATAAAAATTATTCTGATGCCCTTTGGAGTTCTCAGTTTTTACATATCAAGAATTACAAGTGGAGCTAAAAACTTAAAGTATAGTATGATTATGTAACATGGCAAAAACGTTTATAACTTTTAAAGCCAAAAAGTAAGTCATTCATTTTTATTGTTTTGTTGTTATTGTTTTATTAAGGGAAGCCTCTAAAATTAATGCCACTTTTTTTGGTGACATACTATACTTTTAAAAATTGATTATATTAGAAAGAGTATGGTTTTTGTGGAATTTTGTTTGTTTGTTTGTTTTTGTGTTTGTTTTTTTTTCTACTTTACTTAGGAGTATCTTTTTCCAACAATACTTTTTTCCTCTGGGGCAGCAGGGTCAGGGGAAGAGGAGCAGAGTGGGGAATGACTTAGAAGGTTCCTGATTGATCATTCTGTGTGCATGTAAGAAGTAGTCTCTGGGTACCTTTGGTTCTTGGATTTTTTTTTAACCTACCCATACTATTTTTTAGCTTTCTATTTTATATTTTTATCTTTTTTTCTTCCCATGAATCTCGAGAGGAAAAATTTCCACCTACAATCTGCAGTATATTCCTGAACAGCAAATTAGTTGTCTATGGCTTTTATTCTAGTCTTTGATGTGTTATGAATTTAATTCATTTGTCTAAAATACACTCCCCTAACTCATCTTTTCCACATTACATTCTTTCTACATGATGATCCACTTAACAGGACATAGGTCACCATCAAATAATAGTGGTCAGTACAGCCAGAAATTCTATCTGCAAATTCATGAATAAAGAGCCAGTCATTCAAGTCCAGGAAATTTGCCTCTCTGTAGATTTTCTAAGAGATTATTTTGCAAGACTTAGAAAATTATAGATTCTTTGAGAGCCTTCTGTGTTCCCTTAGCTACCTGAAACCCGAAAACTAAGTGAACAGAACAATGTTTTGATATATTTGGTTGGTATGTAAATAAATACATTTTCTAACACCCTGTAGTTTTTTTATGGTATACTAGGTATGTATAAGGTTAAGAGTGATTGGTGATAAACTACTGTAGGTCATTATTTCAGGCAAATTTGACATGACAGACAATAGAAAAAGAATCATGATCAAAGGCATTCATATTTCCTTATACTGGCATATGTCATATATGTCCCCGACTACTTTTTTTTTGCATTCCACTTTGGGGGTACAGTGCTGAGGTGGTCATTTAAGAATAAGATTGTCTTAGGAAACTGTACAGTATACTCGTGTTTCATGTTTGCTTTATTACATTTAAACAAATATTTAGAAATTCCAAGTAGTTTTATGTGTTCTGAACAAAATGTATTAATGACAAAAAAGTTCCCTGGCCAGGCGCGGTGGCTCACAACTGTAATCCCAACACTTAGGAAGGCTAAGGTAAGAGGATTGCTTGAGGCCAGGAATGCAAGACCAGCCTAGCAACATAGCAAGATTCCATCTCTACAAAAAAATGTTTAAAAATTAGCTGGGCTTGTTTGGTGGTGCATGCCTGTAATCCCAGCTACTTAGGGCTAGGTGGAGCAGAGTCTGAGACGGAAGGATCACCTTAACCCAGGTGGTCGAGGCTGTAGTGAGCCGTGATTGTGTTACCACATCACTGCTCTCTAGCCTAGTGACATGTTGAGATCCCCAACTCAAAAATTAAAAATAAAAAAGTTTCCTGATTTTTAGGTTTATATACAATTACATCTTATCCATTAAAAAAAATACTCCACTATGGTTTATGCCAATTACATTTTTATTTCCTATCAGTTGGATTTGTTTATGTTTGAAATGTGACAACTCACATGCTTTATATTTTGTATTCATTCATGAGGAAATATTTCTAAGGCAGTAAAGGCTTTAAGCTGAACCTTGAAAACAACAAACACATCATGTATGTGGATGAATTTATGTTATTTTTGAATGTTTATTTATTGGCCCTTCCTTCAGAACTCCTCCCCTGATATCCTCTGTCTTCATCCAGGCTGGGAAAATTGTCCCTCTTTAGCACACTCATATTACCCTGGGCCTGTTTTTATTACTTCCTTCCACTTTAGGCTTCTTAAAGACAGAATTTATATGATAGTTATCTTTGATCTCCAGTGCCTAACACAGTACTTAGTGGGTGTTGACTGTGATTGAACAAAAGCTTAAAATGAAATAGAATAAGATGAAGATAAACCATACATGTGTGTTTGGGGAGTTCAGAAATTACTTCTAATTTGAATGATTGGGGAGGGCTTTTTCATTTTTGTTTTTCTTTTTTGGTCAGGGGTATGGTGAGTTTCAAGAAACTGATAAAGACAAACTAATGACAGCTAAAGGTCTATGTAGTAGAAAAATGGAGATCAGTCTGGGGACAGAATTGGGGCCCAACTCCTTAGGAATGTTAATGGAATTTACGCATAGTTTCATTTTGACCACACTGAGATTTATTCCCCTAGGACACTAATCCAGAATACCAGAGGTCAACCAAGGCTATTTTCAAAACTACACTGCACAGTCTGCCCTTTACTCAGGAACTGATTATGCAGGCTTTTTTCTTTTTTCTTTTTTTTTTTTTTTTAGTTTTTCACACATTTTCTTCTTTCTCTTCCCCGTTATCTACCTACAAGTTATTTTTCTTATCCCATCTCCATCACAGTCAAAGTTACAAGACTCCCTCTTGCTTACTTTCCAGCTCTATAAACAATATAATGAAAAGGTAGTTTGAAACTATGGACATATTCTATAAGAAGATGATCTTTTCCACTGATTTAACTTAATTTGAACTATAAAAACAGATTCAAATTTACCAGAAAAGTATGGAATGCATACACTGGTGGAAAAAATATATGTTTTAAAAAAACACTTCAAATCATTTCTAGCAATCCAGGTACTTGAATGTTTATTATTTGTTTAATTTCCATGAAGTCAGGAACCATGTCTGGCTTTCTTGCTGACCATTATATCCCTAGTTTGTCTTTATCATGGAAACATTTAAAAATTATTTGGTAAATAAATTAATTATAGTTGATAGGCCAATTAAAACACATTCTTAAACGTGCATTTATATGTGTGTGTGATACATGTGATACATATAAAAATACCTATCAGTAAAGTATAGACATTGTCAAGAACTGTGCAGAGTTTAAGTTTTACCTTATTTACAGGCGAAGTTAGCCTGCCACCATTTCATGGATGCTGATAGAAAATATGAGAGTGCTGTATGAGAAACGAAAGACAATTTATTACCTATAACATCTGCTAGTACCCCAAGTCTCAATTTCCTTAGGGTGACATGGAAAGGATCAGATGACACCTGCATACACAGTGAGTTTTATTATAGGAGAAGAACCCTGAATAGGGGGGACCTGAACCTTTTATAATGGGCAGTAAGACTGCCCACCCTTTTCTTTATAGAGAGACACTATCTCTTTCCCACGGCTGTTGCTATACATATGTCCTTGAAAAGATAACCTGGGCTGGGCGCTGTGGCTAGCATCTGTAATCTAGCTATTCAGGAGGCAAAGGCAGGGAGATTGCTTGAGGCTAGGCATTCAAGACCAGCCTGGGCAGCATAACAAGATTGTGTCTCTAAATATACATATATATTTTTTAAATAAAAAAAGATATTCAGAAGAAAAGACAGTCGGTGCTATTACTTTTAAGATATGTGAAAACATGACAGACACATGGAGAATTGTCTCCTAACAGACATATGCCCTAAAGGGCCTCAGTAAGAGTCTCGATACTTTTCATATGAGCAAGGAATCAGCAAACTACAGCCTACAGGCCACATCTAACCCACTACCTGTTTGTGTAAATAAAATTTTATTGGAACACAGACATACTCATTTATATATTGTTTATATACTACAATAGTCAAGTCATTGCCACCGAGACCATATGGCAAACAAAGCCTAAAGTATTTACTCTATATCCATTTACAGAAAAAGTTTACTGACCCCTGATCTAGTCTAAACATTTGACACTATGACAGGGGTTTATAAAATATACTAAGTTTGTTTTTTGTTCTAAAATATTTTAAGCTTTTAAAAAGTTATTCTCCAATCCTTATTGACTTCTTCCCAGTTATTGAGGGTTACCTATTTGTATTATAGTTCTCTCATTATCAAGGGTTATTAAGAATCTATTGTCAATGATTACTGCATTTTTAACTTTTTAGCTTTAAAACTAATTATGTAACAAATTGTCACAGTAAAAATTATTTGGTTTATGAGCCTTGCTTATTTTTTAGGTTTTGTATTTTTGAAAATATACCACAATCAAGTAACTAAAATATGGGAGTCAGTATGATAAAGTGAAAGAGCTTCCTGGGTTTTAAAATCCAGGAGTCCCAGCTCTACACCTTATTATCATTGAGGTCCCTGGCATATTGTTTAACCCTTCTGAGCTTATTTTCCTACTCTTTAAAGTGAATAGACTCTTACTAACTTCCAGAATTATTAAAATAGAATAAAATTATGTAAATCTTCACACATAGTAGGTGCTTTAAGATATTCTCTTCATAAAATGTAACTTTAAAAAGTAAATCTTATATTTATGTATCTTTTTAGAGTTGGAAAGAGCTAAAGTAATCTTATTCCATTTTTCTACATTTTTGGTGAATAAGGACACTGAGGCCCAGATTGGTTAGGTGACTTTAATTCAAGGTGGCAAAACTAGTTAACAACTTAAATTTAGATTAGAATTGCATTGATGAGATTAAAACACAGTATAAGTTTGTTTTGTAGCCTTGTTAAAAGAAACTGTAAAAAAGTAAAGTTGCCTCTGCCTTAATTTTATCTCAGAGGTTCTTAATATATTATTATTTCTCTTTAAGGAAAAATATTATCTTGAAAGATGTCATATTACACACCTGCATTTGCTTGAAACCTGGTAGCTTGATAAATTGATAAGTGGGTCATATGTTAAGTTTTTTGAAAAACAAACCCAAACATAGATTCTAATAAAAGAATGTTACACATTTCCTTTGAAAGTCTAAAAAGTATTTCTCAGGGCTCTTAAATTACCATATTCTGATACCAAGGGAAAATAAAATCTGGACTTAGAGTCTTGTTTGTACTTAGAGGGTTTTCCGGACAGGAAGGCAGTCTTGATGCAATGTAGTAAGCCACAATACCAGTGGGGCATTACAGGTGAAAAATCTGCAGCTGTACCCCTTCACCACAATGTATTACAACTGTATGCTGGAATATTTCCTGTACAAAAATAGGGTTTGGTTAACTTTGTTTCCCAAGAGTAGATCACATTAAAATGTTATAAAATCATGATTTCCTGCATTTGAATACTTGTGGTTTCTCAACTGGTTCCAATATTATAAGGGCTTTTTATTTATTTATTTTTTTGCTATGACTTCTATCAGTTGAAGATGTATAGAAGCTTTTCTTCCCCTTCTAAATCAACTATAAAACAGATACATATAAAAAGAAATAATATTAGCTAAACATTTGAGATTGTAAGCATAGTTGTCTTTTATCTCATTACTGGCAGATTTTTTACAATGAAGTGGAAACACAAAAACCAAATCTATTATCAGAATACATTTTACTTTTAATTATTAACTATTGAAAAATACCTCTACTCATTCTGCATTTGTTCTATATGATGAATTTGTGTCTCCTATTTTAAGTTATAAGTAACTGATAGTAAGAAATCTTCCTTGTGTTTAAAATGACAGTTAATCCCTAACACATTCATAAGTAGAAACCTATTATTAAATAGAAGCAAAGCTGGACTTTTTTCGTTGTTGTTTATTAAAGTTTTAATGTTTATATTACATCCGTTCATCCCTATTTATACATGTATAGTCTCTTTCAGTCACTGAACATGTCTATTTCGTTTTCAGATCTCACTTTCTATTTTTAACTATCCACTTACTCTTCTGTAGTAATCAGTTAAAAACTCTTTCACCTATCTACTTCTCTAATATTTCCAGTGCATTCCCTACCAGGGAATATATTTGGTCTTATCAGCAGCTAGTGATAAGTGCAGTATACTTAGTCTGTTAATGAGGTAAAATAACTGTTATCAAAATAAGAGTTTCACACTCTTTCAAAAGCTACTGACTGGGAGCTTTCCAGTGGGAAAAGCCTTCCCCTCAACCCCTAGGGATTTATGTCAAAAAAAAAACCAATTAGAAGCAATTGATTAGTTTTAAAGTTGCCTGAGGCAGTAGGAAACAGTTGGGGTAAGAAATAGACTAACAAAAATGTTTGAAAGAAAAGCTGAAAAATGGGATGTCCACATCCACAGGGGCTTTGAAAATCTCCAACATACTCTTGGGAAACTAGGAGGATATGCTCACTAGAGGACTATGCACATGCCCAGGGCTGTGTACACGTTCAGAAAAGACCTGAGAAAACCCTACACTTTCACCTCTGTCTGACCTTAAGGTTCTATGCAAGCAGAAAGTGAAGGCTGAGGTGGAGTTGAAGGTGTGTTCCAGCAAGAACAAAGAGCCCTTCTGCAAAGAATTGGAGGCTTATTGACTCGAGGTCTTTAAGGAAATTTTTGTCTAACCATAAACTGACATTATGCTAACAAAATGGAGGCTTTAGTGGCCACATGACAAAATGACAAACTTTACAAAATTACTTCATTAATAATATCACTAAACAAACAACAGCTATAATATATGGCAATGACAGTAAACCCTAGGGAAGAGAGAGAATCTGATTTTTGCTGTTGCCATTATTAATGATATAATAATACAGTTAATAATGTTATTTATTAATATTATTGAATTTTATATCATTTAGAATGTCAAGTTTTCAATAGAAAATTATGAGATATTGAAAGGAATTAGAAAGTTTAGCCTTAGATAGAAAAAAGTGATCAAGAGAAATTGACCCTGAGGAAGCCCAGATATCAGACTTACTAGACAAATACTTTAAATCACTCATTTTAAGTATATTCAAAGAACTAAAGAAAGCCATGTCTAAAAAAACTAAAAGGAAGTATGGTAATGATGTCTCAACAAATAAAGAATATTAATACTAAGAGATAGAAATAATAACTTCAGGTCAGGCATGGTAGCTCATGCCTGTAATCCCAGAACTTTAGGAGACCAAGGCAGACAGATCACTTGAGTCAGGAGTTTGAGACCAATGTGGGCAACACGGTGATACCCTATCTCTACAAAAAATAAAAAATTAGCTGAACATGGTGGTGCACACCTGTAGTTTCAGCTGCTTGGGAGGTTAAGTCAAGAGCTTGCTTGAGCCCAGCAGGTCAAGGCTACAGTGAGCTATGATTGTGCCACTGCATTATAGCTTGAGAATGAGACCCTACTTCTACAAAAAAAAAATAAAAGAAAGGAAAGAAAAAGGAAATAATAACTTTAAAAAACCAGTAGAAAGTCCAGAGTTTAAAAGTATAATAACTGAAATGAAAAATTCACTAGAGGGGGTCAGCAACAGATTTGAGCAGGCAAAGAAAGAATCAGTGAGCTTGAAGATGGGTCAAGTGAGATTACTGAGTCTGAAGAACAGAAAGCAAAAAGAATGACGAAAAATGAACAGAGCTTCAGAGACCTGTGGCATACCATCAAGCGTGCCAATATGTACATAAGCAGAGTCTCAGGAGAGGAAAGGGGAAGAAAGAATATTTACAGAAATAATGACTGAACACTTCCCAAGTATTTTGGCAAGCACTGATCTATATGTCTAAGAAGCTCAATGAACTCGAAATAGAATAAATGCAAAGATATCCCACTTAAACACAAACTGTCAAAAAACAAAGAAAGTATATTGAAAACAAGAGAATCAGTCACATACAAGGGACACTCAATAAAATTAGCAGTTGATTTCACATCAAAAGCCTTAGAGACCAGATGATAGTGAGATGACTTTTAAAGTTTGAAAGAAAAAAACTGCTAATAAGAAAAAACTTGCAAAGTAATATATCTATAAATGACTGGGGTTAATGGCAAAAAATCAAAATGCGTTCTCCATTTAGATTGTTTTCTGAGGATCCACGTTAAGGAAATTGGAACTAGAAATTATAAAAGGACACATTATAGAGTCTATTTTTCTTCTTTAAGTAGTTAAAAGAGCATAGGATTTACAGCCAAAAGGTCTGCCACTTTCTAAATGTGTAATCTAGAGCAGGTTACCTAATTTCTCTGAGCCACAATTAACTTATCTGTAAAATGGGGATGATGTTTTCCTCCCTAAGATAGTGCATACGAAAAGCAATCGGTAAATTGTAAAAGGCCATGGCCATTCAAAAGGTAGATAGCTTCTACCACAGCTACCATCACTATTACTATTACTGCTACTACTAAAAACAGATGATGGTGGAGAAGCGGGGGTTCTTATCACTACTATAATCGCCTATTGCCTTGGCATCCTGGGAAATCTAGAAATATGGTGAGAAGAGTGATGAAGACAGTATCCTCTGCTGTAACCAAGCTTTAATAACTAAGTCCAGAGTGGAAGCTCTGGCCTTGTACTCACTAACCAGCTCTACACAGTCTGCTGCATGTCTCTATTTTGTCATAATGTAAAGGAGAGGACAATTGAAGCAGACTGATAGGATACATCAGTTACTAGATCTCCCCTCTACCTACCAGCTCTTTATTGTACACATATATAAAGGAAAGACACTTTCTCTGTATCCTTTGCTTAGGTTGCTTAATGGGACTAAGTAGGCAAAGGGGTGATGGCCCAGCTTCAACAGCCCCTGCACAAAGAAATCAGAGCTATTCATCCATGAGGACAGATGGGCAGTCATAACCCTGCTAATAGTCTTGGCAGTACTAGTAAGTAATAAAAACAAATTAAGTGCCAAAATATTCTTTGTACCAAAAATATTTTTAAATGGCCAACACACATGCAAATCTTCCCAAATTAACCATCAAATGGAAACACATTATGGAATAACATTTTAAATGCAAAAATACATGTGCTCTTACCAACTGGCAGAATACAATCTAAAATATATTCGTATACAAAGACCACATATGCATAGAGTACAGTTTACTATGTATGTCTGGCTAATTTTTTAGGTCCTGTCAAATAATGGATAGGAAAACAAAATGTAATAAAAAATGTAATCTTGACTGTCATTTGAAATGTACCATGTGTTACATGTGGAATGTTTTCCAGTGAAACCAATTTACTTGTTCCCACTTCCCATGACTCAGTACTAGATATTCAGGCTTTCTAAACTATTTTTTGGCAACTGAACTTTCTTGGAATAGTCTTCTTTCCTTCAAGTTATTCAGTACAGGCATTAATAATAAATCCTTGGTTATAGATATGTAACTAAAGATCATTCACGTCATCTCTTTCAAACCTAAAAGCACATAATAAAGTTATTTTAAATAGTTCACACAAGATAGAGCCCAGAGTTACTCCTTGAGAATAATTAATTGCTACCGTATAAAGCTGTAAGCACAGTATGACCGCATTCGATTTTTAGTTTAATTCTGTCACTACTAACCTAGAGATTCACTGGGCGATGTCAACTTATAACTGAAAGACAAAGGAAGATTAGTGAGTTAACACAAAATTTGTTAAAAATGGGTGTGATTGCAAAATAATTCGAATGGAAGAACTAATGCATAAAACAAGGTCTTTTTAGGATAAAGGACTCTTGAAGATAACATTGATATCTTTTCAGCAAGTATCTTCATTAATTTAAATACTACTTATTAAGTATTTACCTTGTAGTAGACCCTGTGCTATGAGTTTATTGGAGAAATAGCTAGAGGTCTTTAAGAATACTTCTCCAAGAACAGAGGGAATGCAAGCCAGGCCTCAATCAGTGGCGGTGGGCTACTTTTAGAACCGCAGCAATCACCCCTACCCCTCCTAATCAGAACTCGATTCTAATACATGCCTTGCTTCCCTCTTTTCTAGTCATCCCCCAAATTGTAAGATTTATCCCTTCCTGTCTAGATACTGATCTGTGCTTCTTTTTCCTACTCTTACCAATTTTCCTCTTCCTCTACCTCTTCCCACACCCTTCCACTTTGCCCTCTAGACACCTGCTCCATGATTAGTGAACTCCCCTAAATCTCAGTCTCTTCTACCCCACTGCCATAAATCTTGCTGTGCCCTGGGACCCTGTGTACCACTACAACCCTCTTTTATCTCAAAAGCAGGAGGTGTTCTTGCTCACCAAATGCCGCTTGCCTTTGCTCTTCTGCCCTCCAATAAAATCCCCATTTCTTTAAGACCCATTCCATCTAATTATATCGTCCTTGCCCTATTTGTTATTGCAGTCTACCAATTTTTTAGTCATCTCATTCTCACAAGTCATTAGCCCATGGCTCCCAGCTTTTTTTCTTCACTGCCATCAGTACCCATGTAAATGACCCAGCTGAAACCCTACCTTGGTCTCATCTCTCCCCTGATCTTCTTCACTCCCCCTAATTACTCACTCCCACACGCAAGCCCTGGATCGTGCCATCATTCAGAACTGCTCTGCCTCTTAAATCATTTATTCCAGCATCCTAATCTCACTCACAGTCTCTTTCAGCTCTTCAGCCTACTTATTCAGCAACCCCCATTACAGTAATTCGCTAAACTATATATAAACCTCTGGTTCTTTGTTTTCTCCCTATCAGCTCAGTGTTTTCATATTCTCTTTTAACCAGTTGACTTTCTTAGTTTATCATTTATAAAATCCTCTCGCAAATAAATACCCTAGACTTCATTTTTCTGCCTCCATTACACACTCCTAATAAGAGGCTGATGTTGGATGGACCTCTAGCTGTGTACGGACACAGCTAACTCCCTTTTCTACTCCCCAGAAGAGCCAACCCCTTATTCAGTATTTTCACTGGGATGGCTCATTGCCTCCAACTCAGCTTGTCTAAAGATAAATTCGTGATCTTCCCTTCTCTACCCTACACGTGCCACAAATCAGCCTTACCTACCTCAGTAAATGGCATCAGCATCCAAATGGTTGCTCAGAAGTTATCCTCAACACTTCTCACTTCTCATATCTAGTCAATCAATAAGACATTAATTTTTGTGTCCCAAGAATCTCCCACATACCACTCCAGTGTCACCAACCATACCCTCAGCTATCAACATTCCTAGCTTAGACTCCCAAATTGGTCTTATTTTCATCCACACTTGCATTCTTTGTAGTATCCAGAATCTTTGAAAAATCTTTGATACATCATTTCTTCACCTAAAACTCTTCAAAGATATCCTATTGATATTAAGATTAAAAATTCAATATCCTTAATTTGACCTAAAAACAATATAGGTTTTATTATTCTCATCTTACAAATGAGGGACTGAGGCTCAAAATCATTAAATCAGTTAGCCAAGGTCATAGAGCAGTGATTTAAGTGGCAGAGTCAGAATTTTCTTCTGAGTATGACACTGATGAACTTTTTTTTAGAATGGAGGAATAAGATAGTATAGAGATATCTATTTTTAAAATAAATTTATGACTCAATATATATTTGAATAAAATACCTTTAAAATACTAACTATACACAGTGTTGTTAATAGCTTTTGTTTTGAAGTATTAAAGACAAATATAGTCAGCCTTTTGTGTCTGTGGGTTCTGCATCCATGGATTCACCCAATCACAGATCAAAAATACTCAAGAAAAAAATTTCTGTTGTATATGTACAGACTCATTTTTCTTATAATTATTTCCTAAACAATGCAGTAAGACAACCATTTACATAGCATTTACATTGTATTAGGTACTATAAGGAATCAAGAGATGATTTAAAGTATGAGGGAGAATGTGCATAGGCTATGGGAAAATACTGCACCATATCGGGTACCTGAGGATCCACAGATTTTGGTATCTGTGAAAGATTTTGGAACTACTCCCCGTGGATATCATGGAATGACTGAATATTCTTATAATGGGAAAAAGGATAAGTGTATGTATGACTTTTGTAAATGTATTTATAGGCATATAATTTAAAATTTTTAAAGGGAATTAATTTGTAGTAAATGTATTAATACCCCCTTTATTAACTGAGAAAAACAGGATATGTAAAGGAAACATCTAACAAACACATAAATGATATATATTTGGGGATATATTTCTGTAGTAGTTGTCTGTTGTTTTCTGAATTTTCAGAGTAGCCAAGAATATTCTAATTGAAGTATGTAACCACAAAGTCAGCCTTACACAAATTGTGAACTAAATAAAGTTTTACTTTGGCATTCTTCCACATCTGTTATTCTGAACTCCCATGAGTCCTGCTTTCCTAAGCCTCACTGTTGGTAAGCCTGTACTGCCTAATGGCTTCCCACAGTGGTTACCAGCTTGGGCTGCTTTATGTCATGGACCTGCTCCACCCCTCGCCTTGTACTTCAAAACTTACTAGTACTTTTTCCTTAAGGTCCTAGCCTGCCTTCCAATGTGACAGCTAATTTTCATAAATATTATATGTTAATTTTAATCTAGAACTTCTGGAGACAATGCCAGAAACAAGTATTTTTTCCCCCTACTTTCTGTGTAACTTCTCCTCCAAAAAGATTACATTGAATTTTACATTCCATTATTTGTATTACAAAACACAATAGGTAAATTAATATACTTTTTCTTTTTTAGAGGGAAGAGATTATAAGCAGTTTTTATTTTCTTTGTTGTACTTATGTTTTACACAACTTACTATAATGATCGTGTATTTTTTAATTTTTAATTTGGGTACATAATAGTTGTATATATTTATGGAGTACATATGATATTTTCATACAGGCATAGTTAGATAAAGTGAATAAGTTCTAGTACTTGATAGCACAACAAGGTAACTATATCTACAATAATTTATTAATATGCTCTTTCTAAGCTTATTTGCCCTTTTCCATTGAGATTTTTCTGTGTCTGTCTAGGGATTCATGCTCCACTTTTACCCCTAGTTAGGAATGTCTTAAGCCAAAGGGCTGACTCAGTGGCAGTTCAGAGAGGAGCTAAACAGTAAGATATTCCTTTATCCCTTATGTCATAGCATACATAGAGTGCCACATTTTAACAGGTGTACAGCAGAAAATCATATTGAGCTATGGTTACATTATTCCTGAATGTCCAGGTTCAGGGTTTATTATTTTCTTCCCAGAAGTTCAAAACATTATTAAGAAATCAAACAGGTAGGACTCTTACAACTTGTCTAATTTTGATAACATGCAAACTTCAAAAGTGATCTTAGAGCGTAAGAATGGTAAATACCCAATAGTTAATCTTTCTTAAACCCTTATTATGTGATAGCAAATAAAATACTCTGTCTCACTTAATCTTAACAAAAATCTTGAAGGTAACTATATTATTATCCCATTTTTAGAGATATGGGAACTGGTGTTAGAAAAATTAATTTTCCTAAGAAGTTATAGCTAATGGAACTAGGATTTGAATCCCAATAGGTCTGACTCCAAAGTTCTCGCTTTCATCTTCTGTACTTCTTTGTGGAGAATCTTTAATGCACCAGAGATGGGCTAAAGCAGCCAATATGCATGTATATTCATCCATTCATTCATGAATTATTCATTCATTCATTCAGCAACTCTTTTTGAACATTTGCTATATACACTGTGTCAGGTGCTGTGAAGATTCAAAGCTTAGCCAAATATAAACCATTCCTTCAAGGAATGTGTCCACCAGAGAAGATGGCATGTATAGAAATAGCTGTAGCATGAGATATACAATGATAAGAGATATGGAACAGATTCCCATTTTAAGAAATTGTTGATGTTTAGAAAAGAGAAATAATTTTTCCATTGGTAGAGGTGAAAAGGCTCAGAGAAAGGAGGCATTTGATTTGGCCCTTGACAGATGGTAAGGATTTAGACAAGAGACAGAAAGTAGAGCATACAAGCATTTCAGGTTGAGAGAAAATGTAGGAACAATGACACAGAGAAGGGAAACTAGAGAAAATTATAGCATAAAAAGCAAGAAAAGAGATAATTTCAGGAAATAATAGCTAAAAATGGAATGCTATGGATATAATACTTACCACAAACTAGAATATGTGCTTCTATTTCATTATACTTAGCCTGTCTCTTCTGCATATCCATCTTCTTTTCCCTTCTCCATCTAGCCTCTCTCCATACATGGATGCTTTAGTCACTATTTAAAGAAAAGAAACTTCATTATAGGTAAAGGTAACATTTATTTCCATAGAAGAATTAAAAATCACTTATTCAGGAAAGAAAAGTTAAGGAGAAATCTTTTCATTCAGGAAATCTTTTTTGAGATCTTATTATTTCCCCAAAACGATATTAGGTGCTAAGAATATTTTTTTAAATAATGTGCCATTTCTGCAGTTGGGGATTTTAGAATCTACTAAAAAAGACAAACAAGTAAATAAGTAATTACAAAGTATAACTTCTGTGATAAAGGAGTATTCTAAGTATAGAGATGTCACAAGAAAGGCAATTATCAGCTTAAGGAGGACAAATAGGGATTGCTTCCAAAAGAGAAAATACATCAGAGCACACTGTTTTTTTTAAGACAAGTAGGATCCACCTACATGTTCATATTTTAAAACTAAATATTTTAATTTAGTAATATATCCTGGATGTGTTTGGTGTTAGTATACTTAGATATTCGTTATTCATTTTAATGGTTATATAGAAATTAATTATATAAATCTGCATGTTATATTTAACCAAGCTTCACTTGATAGATATTTGAGTTTTTTCCACTTTTCTTACTAATACACACAGCACTGAAGTAAATACACACACATATGTATAATATATGTCTACTTACATTTGCATGGAAGACTCTGTAAAATCAATTCTTAGAAGCATACTTCCTAGTATGCTTCTAAGCTTGTATGCTTGCAAAAAAATTACAAGCATTTAATAGATATGACCAAATTACCTTTCAAAAATGCTGTGTAGGAATGTTTTTTCCCCATACCAGTATAGAAATTGAAATGTCAGTCTTTTTAAACTGCCAATTAAAGAAAATATCATATTATCGCTTTAATCTGCATTTCTTTGAGTATTACTAAAGTTTAGTATCTTTTCATGTTTACTGTCTGGTTACATTTCTTCTGTGAACTAATTGCTGTCATGGCCTGGGATTTTTACCCAATGCAAGCTAGTAAGTTATCCTATTAGCGTTTCATGAATGCTTGCAGAACACATAAGACACACCTGGGTCAGAAGCAGAGAAGCAGCATGAGCATCAAGTTTACATTGGTTCTCCCAGTTCCCAAGTCCCTCAAGAGCAATGCAAAGGGCTCCCAGGTGATGCTATGCATGCAGTAGATATTAGACACAGTTGAAGAGCATGTCACTTGTCAAATCCACCTCTTTTTTTTTTTTTTTTTAGCAAATCTACTCTTCTGCATGCTTACTTATTATTTTCTCGTGGATTTGTAAGATCTCTCTGCTATCAGAATGAATATTTCTTCACCTGCCATTGAAAATTACCTGTCTTATCCTAGTTTGCTTTTTGAAATTTGATTTTATCATTGGTTTCGTACTATACACAGAAAAGATTACACTAATATATAAAATGTTTAAAACTATTAACAGATTTTTTTTTTCTTATGCTTTCACTTTTTAGCCTTTAACATTTTGATCCTTTTGGGATTTACTTTTGTGTAAAGAATGATATAAGGACCCACCTTAGTTTTGCCAAGTGACTGGTCAGTTCTTGCAACCTCTTTCTATCTTCCCCCTACTTATTTGATGAGATCAGGCATGTACAGGGTGTTATGGCCATAGACTTCCCTACTTATTTGAAATGTCACCTTGAATACTAAAATTTCATCTGTACCTACCTCTTTCTCCATTTTTCTATGCTATTATTTTAATCTATGTGTTTGTTACTACTCCAACCTTATCTTTTAATTACTATAGCTTTATAGAACATTTAATACTTTATAGAATTTGTTCTCCATTCTCTTTTATTTTAAAAAATATTTCACTGTTTTCATGTATTATTCTTGAACAAGTCTTTTAAAATAAATGAGATAAATATATGGTAACTATGAAAAGAAATTCTAAACTACTGTCTTTTGTAACCTTATAAAAGTCATATGCCTCCTTTAAAAGTCTTACTGTTATAATTTACCTGAAAGTTTAACTTGAACTTCAATGAACTTAGAAGCATAGATTCTATTTGAAACTTTTTAAATCTTTTTTTTTTTTTTTTAATTTTAACATAGGTTCCTTGTAGTTTGGAATACTGGGATGAACTCCAGCAGGTGTTTGTTGCATTTCGAGAATTTAGTCTGTCTGAAAGCAAAATTTGTGAACTGCAGTTGCCAGATATCAATCTTGTGAATGACCAGAAGAAACTAGTATCCTCAGATCTTTGGAGAATTGTCTTGAATAACAGTCAAAATGGAGCCGATGACCAAAGGTAATTCAGTGAAAGAAGAAATAGTGGAATTACACTGAGAAACGATGATCAAGTTATCTTTTCTTGTCTGGTGACCCCTCACTTAACTATATTTCAGCTGTCTAGCAGCTGCATCTATCTGAACTATAGGTGAAAATGAGGAAGAAAGACAAAATCTGATGTTTCAGAATTTGTGCACTAAAAATCCAGTGTTTTACTCATAATATGGTTCTTGAGTGCTCACTAAGAACCTGTTCCTTAATTATTTTTTTAATGTGAAAAGAGAAAACTTAAAATAAAAAGTCATCCTTAACCCAAAAATATGAAGAAAAGAGCCATGCATATACCTCAATAGACTCTTAATGATGCAGCAGTCAATATATGTAATAATCCTGGGTCATTTTTTAAGAAAAAGATTAAATACATTGAATCTAAAAGGTAAATTTTGGAAATATTTCCATCTTAAATTCTTTTTAAAAACTTTAAAAGACAAGCCCCCAGACATTCAGAAAATTCGGCTGACTAACCAAAGTAACTTATACCCAAAGGATTTCAGATAGCTGAAGTTTTATTCAGCTATAAAGTCTCCTTTGCCATCTCTAGAGCTATAAGATAAGGTATTCTGAATAAAATCTTCAGAACTTTCTAGTTGACACCTCCTACAGGATAACTAGTTAGGGGCAGATAGAGCCAGATTATCCCTATTTCAGTGTTTGCCTGTTTAACATCCCCACTGTCTTACAGTAGA
The DNA here is from genome assembly GCF_000164805.1 of Carlito syrichta. NCBI lineage: Eukaryota > Metazoa > Chordata > Mammalia > Primates > Tarsiidae > Carlito > Carlito syrichta. The sequence goes on from NW_007252851.1 coordinate 171,912, forward strand.
GAAAAATGGCTTCAGCAACCTATTTTCCAGCACTTTTACCTTACACATCTCTGCCAAACCTTTTTACCCATTCTCCCGTAAAAGACAAGAAAAAGAAAGTAAACCACAATCGGTGGAACAGTTTTCTTGGATCACATATTATTACATGTACTGTGAGACTACACTGCTCATCGTTGTCCGTGCTCTACTTTCCACTTCTCCTGATGAGTTGGCTTTACTGTAACCTTATTCCTTTATATAATACCTCCCCTTCCCCTTAGACAACATTCTGACACTAACAGAGAGAAAAACACATCCACCATTTCAGTACTCTGCAAATCAGTTATTTTCTCTTCTACAACCTTTATTTTTGTCTATATATATGCATACTTCTACAAGGTTGTAAGCAAGCATACCACTTTGTATTCTGATTCATACTTTATGTTATAAATAATTGTGAATGCTTTTCCTTTGGCAGTATTTATTTTTATTAATAAGAACATTTGTTCATTGATGAACATTTGGAAGATAACACCACTCATAATCATATCACCATGAGATAACCTCTTTAACATTTTGGTCTGTAGCCTCAGTCTTTTTCACTGATTACTTTGTATGCTTGATAATAATAATGTATTTTTATTTTATATATTCTAAGTCATTTGGGCTCTTTAGAAATAATTTCCTTCTTAGTATATTAGTTAGTAATATAGAATTAGTAAAAACATTTATTAGAGAAGTAGGGTCTTGATTTCACCCAAATATAATGCAGCAATAAAAAGAACATCCATGCCAGGCACAGCGGCTCGTGCCTGTAATCCTAGCACTTTGAGAGGCAGAGGCAAGAAGATTAAAAAATTAGCCAGGTGTGGTGGTATGTGCCTGTAGTCCCAGTTACTTGGAAGGCTGAGGCAGAAGGATCATCTAAGCCCAGGAAGTCGAGGCTGTGGTGAGCCGTGAGCATGCCACTGAACTCCAGCCTGAGGTACAGAGTGAGACTCCAATTCAAAAAAAAAAAAAAAGCACCCATCCTGTGAGGAATTAGCAGATGAATAGAAAAATTGCCTTTTCTGAGTTTAAGTTACCTCATCAGAAGCAGGAAATCTTAGAACATGGAGCTATGAATAATTAATTTTGTTAAATCTGAGTTTCATTCATAATATCAAGTTAGAAATGATTACTTGACTAATTATGAAAGAATGCATTTTCATAATTGAAAGAAGCATTTTAGACAAAATTAATTCCTCAGAATCTGAAACGTTTATAAAAATTACTTTTGTGGTAAACTTAGTAATAGAGAAATGTGGAGCCTTTAGGGAGCAGAAATATGCTAGCAACTTTTCACCAAGCTTTTGACATTGTAATCATAGGTCTTTTGTCTTCACCTGGGATTTTTCATCTTAACCTAATGTTTCACAACTGATCTCACATTAAACTGTTTGGGATTAATCATTTTTCAGGTAGAAATTGATATTAATGAAATTAAATTAAAGTTGTTTTAAAAGTCAACATAAAACACTATTAAGATATTTTTCAAAGAGGACGATAAATAAATTTTATCCAGTTTCTAGAAAGAAAACATAAATGTTTTGATAATATGTCAGTATTTCATGCATACAGAAAGATTTTACAGTTAGTGTCACTATATACTGCTGCATGAGCCAGGCTCTGTGGCTCAGCCTGTAATCCCGCGCCTTTGGGAGGCTCAGGTGAGTGGATTGCCTGAGCCTGTGGGTTCGAGACCTGCCTGGGCAACTTGGCGAGACCTCATCTCTACAATAAATGCTTGATCATATGAAAACAAATGAAGCCGGGCTTGGTGGCTCAGCCTGTAATCCCGCGCCTTTGGGAGGCTGAGGTGAGTGGATTGCCTGAACCCGTGGGTTCGAGACCCGCCTGGGCAACTTGGGGAGACCTCATCTCTACAACAAATCAAAAAATCAGCCGGGCGTGGTAGCACGTGCCTGTAATTCCAGCTACTCGGAAGGCTGAGGCGGAAGGATCGCCGCAGCCCAGCAGGTCGAGGCTGCGGTGGCCGGGAGTGTGCCACTGCCCTCTAGCCTGGGCGACAGAGTGAGACTCCAACTCAGAAAAAAAAAAAGAAAGAAAGAAAGAAAACAAATGAATTGGTAATGACTGTGGTTTTCTGGAGGGAAGTAGAGTTACCTACTCTTGAAGTAGAGATGGCCTTTAGACTTGGTTTCCACAGTATTGGTGATCTTTGGAGCCTTCCCCTTCTATTTACTGTGCACTGGGCTAGAGACAACAGATGCAGCCTCTGGAGCCCTGGTCAGGCTATACATTTTAGCTATTTATCTATAGCTTTTTAATCTACAGTATTTATTTACTTTACGTATTTACCCACACCCATTGCCTTATACTAAAGTCTGTGTAAACTTCCACCATCAATCAGGTTCTGGCAGGAAAAAGATGGCAAATCTAACTGGGATATTGATGAGAGTTTAATGAAAGAACTCTTTACAAAAAGTGTGGACAGGAATAAGGGATGGTTCAGTACCCCATGACTAGGAACCCTGGGAAACTGTCCCATTCCTTGGCCTAAAGAAGCCAAGTGATTGAGCCATTACCAAAACTCTAATTCAGAGTGGGTATTTGTAGCTGCTTTTGGTAGAGGGACACAGCAGTGTACAGAGATCTGGCTGAGAAGGAGCCGGGAAAATACATACCCTTACCTCACTCTTCTCTTGCCTGCTAATCTCCTATGGATACCTCCCTCTAACTGGACCCTAGGACAAAGCAGAGGGCAAAGCAGCTAGTTGATGCCATCCAGAAGAGTCCCTTCCAGGGACAGAAAAGAAGGTAGGAAATGGTAGAAAGTGGATCTAGAGAGCATACAGAGGATATCCATCAAGCACACATTCATATTTGCAATGTGCAGTTTCTTACCCAGTGACTGGTCCTGGGAGTAACAAAAGGGAAAAGCCCACTCTTGGACTTTGGGCCACCCTGCCAGGTTCTCTGGGTTTGGTATCAGTCAGATGTCTTCTGACCGATCAGAACATCTTTTTATTTTAACTTTCCCATCTTACATTCACCCCCAAGGGGTTAACTCCAGAAGTTCTTATTTTGGCTATGAAAAGTCACACAAATGCCAGACATTTGTCATATAACACAGTAATAACTGTGCAGATCTTGATATGTATGTCCAGCTAACTTTGTTATCTGATGATAACTTAAAACTCTGGCAATCTGTGTCAAGTGTTTGGAGCTTGGTTATTCAGATTGCATGGTCATCTTCTCACAACATTAAATCATGTGAGAGAAGATTGTTTACAAGGACTTTTTAATCCCCACCCCCAAAATGCTGATTCATGTCAGGAGGCATGCTGGAAAGAGAAATGGCTTAAGTGCATATGGCTCTTTCCTTGTGTGATGAAAATTGAACCTGTGGTGAGTTTCTTGAAGTGCTTTCATCTTTGGATGTACATACACACACACACACATACATATATACACATATACATATGTGCATACACACACATACATGTATATATATGTATGTGTGTGTGTGTATTCTCCTCCTACTCCCTTAAGATCCCGTAAAAGGAATCACTGCCTACTCATATTTGGTAATCTTTGAGACAGTGAACCACAGCTTTTGTGTCTGTGTGGGGAGGAACTACTTTACAGTTCCCAAAGCCTTGATTGTTATGTACATAGACAGTGGAGAAATCAGAGAAAGCAATGATGTATGAGTCCCTGAAACATTTCTGTCCTCTCTGCTAGTTAAACTCTGTCCTACCAGAAGGTGACTGTGGCCCTCAAGATATCATTCCTCTTTATTTGGCTACTCTGATCTGCACTTTTAGAGCTATCTAGATTATCGGGGTAATTTGGCGGGGGGTAGTTTTTTAAGCCATTCAGACATAAATCTTGGGCGGGGTAGGTGGTTCAACCTGTAAGCCCAGCACTGGATTGCTGGAGTGCAGTGGCACGATCATGGCTTGCCACAGCCTTGATCTCCTGGGCTCAGGCAATCCTTCCACCTCAGCCTCCCAAATAGCTGGGACTACAGGTGTGTGCCACTACACCTGACTAATTTTCTAATTTTTGTAGAGACGAGGTCTTGCTATGTTGCCTAGACTGATCTGGAACTCTGGGCCTCAAGCAATCCTCCTTCTTCAGGCTCCCAAAGTGCTGGGTTTACAGGCGTGAGCCACTGCACCTCACCAAGTTACTCTTTTAACTTCTCTATTTCTGCCTGTTATACATATCATAAATTATGTTTTTCCTTTTGATATCTAAGCCAGATCAAAGTCCATTGTTGTATCTAATTAAGGAAATTATGTAAATATAGCTATTATAAGTCTCTAACAGGATTGTCTCTCATAACTACTTAGTCCTTTTACATTTACATCTTCTTAATTCTTATGTAAAAGGTAAACAGATACATGCACTTTTATAGTATATAATAGTAATCAAATTGAGTATCAAAAACTATAAATGTACCAATTCAAAATATAGTTAAAGTATATTTGGATTATTTATACTATATTTTGTGTTTAAGAAATGTTTTACTTTTGGCTTCAATTTTTAAATGAGAGCCTAAATTTTTGAGTTAAATTAGTAATCATTTTAGCAAGGATTTCATGATTGAAAGAGTATTTGCTGGCCATTAGAGTATTTTATGATTTAGTAGTTACCATAAATACCTAAAAGTATCTCCAACCATTGATTTGTGCACTTAATTTAGTAAAAGTGAAGACTTAATCAATTTGTTATAAGTAAAGATTGTATCAGACATTTACAATGTTTTAGCAACCTTTTCCAATATGTTATATCTGCCAAGAGATAGAAAAATAAATCTTGGAAAATCTCAGAGTGTCAAAAATTATGACTGGCAAGAAAAATACTTCAGATAAACACCTCAAATTATGCACTCGCTTTTTAAAAATTGATCTCATAAAATTCTTGCCTGGATTTTTAATAATATTTTGACTAACATTGTACCCTGTTTCTAACAACTTCTGTAAATAGTATAAGTGAAAGAGTTTAAATATGTAAAGCACATGTATAACTAATATATTTAGCTCTTTCTGAATAAATACAAGTTTTAATTTTATCTTGCTATGAAATCTTTTATTTGTAACTTCACAGATAAATTCCTAGAAAGTAATTTGGATCAGTGTGCCCATTTATAGATGTCATAAGACTATACTTAGCTACATTTTTTTGTGCATAGCATTTAGTCAATAACCTAGTGCCCCAGAGTCTGGTTTTTTGTGTGTGTGATGGAGATTTACTAGCAATGCAGTAAATACCACCACATAACTGTAAACTCTTTGAGGTTAAACAACTCAGTAAACATGTTGGAATGCTCCTAGCTTTCATTTTCACTAGCCTGTTTCACAACCTCTTTCAAAACGCAGCTGAAGATTCACACCTTGGAGAATCCAACATGATTCACCCCAGGTCGTTGTGAGCGCCTCTTAAGTTTCCTCTCTGGCTGCACTTCTGCCTTTCCTGTTCCTGAGTAGTGGTACTGTTTTGTAATATTTGTAAATGTCTATATATTGAGTATCACCAGTTAGACTGTGAGTTCTTTGAAAACCAAAGCTTTATTTCTTCAGTTTTTCCTGTCTTAGTTCTCCCTAGGACACTGTAAATCATACCGTTTGTTATTCAGCTCTTCATGGATTTAGGAGCCAGGCTACTATTGCTGCAGAGCAAATTTCAGGTTGAAAAGAAGAGGATGGAAAACAGTGTGGGGGAAAGGGCTATATCTATCCATGGAGCCACAATTAACAGAATGCACTTTGTTCTCCCCCGACCCCAACCCCAAATTCTCAGCTCTCGTGCTTCTACTAGCACTGATGCAATCTAGCAGGAGGCTTTCTCTGCACATCAGCAGCCACCGTGTACAGACATCTTCTCTATTGCTGGCGTCACTATTCATTTTAATCAGATTTTATTTGTATGAAATGTTGTTAAGAGGATAGGCAGGTGAAGAAAGGACCCATGTAGTGTAATTGTCCATGGGACCTCGTTCTTCTAGATATAGTCGTAACTTTTATGGCACCCAGTACAGTACCCAGTAAGCATTGAATAAAAAATATTGACTGACTTATATGAGTATGGACAATCTGGAGAAGTAAAACAAAAGTGAAACATGTATGGTGACACTGAAAGTATTGGGTTTTTTGAGCTGCAGCGTCATGCTCTGAATTGTGTTGGTCTTAAGCTAATGTGAAAATAAATTGCCCATAAGTTATGTGAGATGTGGATAGAAGAAAGTTGAATTGGAGTTAGGTCAACACGACCTGGGGGGTTGAGGGATCCTTTGAAGATTCTCTGAGAAAAGTCAGAGAATGATCAACTTGAATTCATTTTTTTAAATGACTAGTATATGTGAAAAATACAGAAGATTTGATTACATATTGACAATAGGATTTTTGGTACTAGCTTTAAAGAAAGACACTTCACATATATAATATTAAATTGAGGTTATTGAACTTCTTTCATTACTTGTTTCTCATAGCTCTGCAAGTGAATCTGGTTCTCAAAGCACTTGTGATCCACTTGTAACTCCAACAGCCCTGGCTGCCTGTACCAGAGTCGACTCCTGCTTTACCCCATGGTTTGTCCCATCCCTTTGCCTTTCCTTCCAATTTGCTCACCTGGAGTTCCGTCTTTGTCATCACCTTGATCAACTAGGCACAGGTACTGTTTACTTCAGCATCAGAATAACATCCACTTAATACTTACTGTTTTCACTTGAGTATTCTCAAGACAAAATTCATTAATCTTTACTCAGATAATTTATTTTCCAGCGGTATAAAGCAAGCAAAGTTGTTCTGGATTTGATTTGGTACAACAGGTGTACCCCTTACTTTTGAAACAGCTTATGGACCTATTATGTAAGTTACCAATGGTATTGAGCTGACATATTTCTGCATGCTTCCTAATGAGAGTTCTCAAGGAAGTTACCAAAATTGCAGGTTTTACTGTTATTACAATTATGATCCTTTTGCAGTATATCTGCTTTTGTTCCGTTTCCAGAGACATGACCTTAGTAGCAAATAGATTCCAGTGATACTTGATACTGCCTGATTTCAAAAGCATAAATAACTTCTACAAAAGATGGGTGCATTCTCAAATTAATTTAAAGGTGCCTCATTTTTACACACTTACAAGGAAGATATAAGTGTTCCACATACCAAAAGTGGCCTTTTATAAAGTTGCTGATTTTACTTGAATAGCATTATATTCTATAACAAACCTTTTCTAGTTAATATATTTTGATTCAGATAGTAGATTTTCAACCTACATGTAATGGAAAAAGGGGGGAAATCAGATTAAAACCAAACACAGCTGCTGTTAAGCATCTTGCTTTTTCAGCAAAAATGGAGCTTATGTTTTTTTCTAACTCTCTTTGAATCATGTTTTTGTTTTTGAGATTTCGTTGGTAGATACAAAGCAGTTCCATAATACCCTCCTTAGATTTTATTTGTTGTCTTCTATGATCAATTTTTTTTGCCTATGAAAGTGAAATTAACCTTTGGATAGTATATATTTAAGAGACCTAATTGAACAAAACATTTATATTTGGTTGCAAATATAAAATGGTAATTCAAAGACTGTAATATCTTCAAGAGAATATTTGAGTTTATTAGACACCAAATACTAAATTCAATAATCAAAAAGTGAATAGTTTAAATGTCCTCTCACTATTTTCATAAAGTATTGGTTCATCTAAATTGCTGTTTTTCTTGTTTGTTTTCTCAACAGCTACACCACAGTACCTAAAGCCATTTATTTCTGATAGAAATGTGCCATCTGAGCTAGAATATATGATTGTTTCCTTCAGAGAACCACACATGTATCTTCGACAGTGGAATAATGGTTCTGTCTCTCAGGAGATCCGGCTCTCAGCTCAAGCAGACTGCAGACTTCTAGAGTGCAGAAATGTCACTATGCAAAGCGTGGTAAAACCCTTCAGCATCTGCGGACAGATTGCAGTTTCCAGCGATGCAGTAGAAAAGTTGCTTGACTGCACCATGATAGTTGACTCCATATTTGTAAATGTTGGACAGCATGTTGTCCATTCTCTAAACACTGCAGTACAAGCTTGGCAACAGGTATGCACATGCCAGAACAGTTTACAGTTTGGCCACTTATATGATCTTTTATTAGGTCCTGTATGTTATCATTCCTAATAATAAGTTACACACAAACAAAAATGAGAGAGGATAAAGAATTTGATGGCCACCATACTATTGGGGACCTTCTCTATTTTGGCAAGGTAATCAGTGTTGTTTTTGAAAAACTTTTGGAGAATATGGGTTCTCTATACATGCATTGGAGGTCATGCCCACATTTTTGTGACTAATATACCACATCTGTGTGGAAAATAACATATTTCCAGAAATTTTTTCAGAGTACTGTGGCTTTAGTTTGCCAACCCTTCAACTAAGCTATGTATCAAATTGTCTAAGTGTCCATTGTAAGAATGAAGAACCTCTGTGAGCCTTTTTGACAATAAGCATTCCATCTTTTCAAACAAACAAACAAAACAGTGAGATGAAATATATGAGCACAGTATAGTCTTAATCTTTTCCTCTACTATCATTTTTCCTTTTTGAGACCCTGAAAAGCAATGGATAATAGATTTTTTTATCAGAGACTTGATTTTTTAAATAACTTTTTACTTTTGTCTTTTATCAGAAATTAGTCATATCCAAAATGAGATGAAATATTAGTCTATAATAAATGAAATATTCAAAAAGATAAATCTGTCCAAGTCAACTAGCCTGAAAATAACTTCATGAAACATCTGGATGATAGTATATTCAGTGATTTAGGAGCAAATAACTTCTGCTTCCATTACTGATTTTCAGTGTTATATTGTATTTCCATCACATTTGTGTTGCTATTTAGGCTGAAACATTTCCTTGCATTTTGTATATGTTACATACATTTGTGTAAAGCTGGCTCCCCAAGAGAAATGAACACTTCATTCCACACTAAATTCCACACTGACCTCTTTCAGTAACAGGGTAATTTGTGTGTGTTTGTGTGTTGGGGCAGGAGGGTTAGTTCTCTTACTTAAAATTTTTTATGGGAATCAACTATTTTCTTTACATGCATGAAGACCTATACAAGACTAAGGAATTAATTACCTAACATGGCACTACAATAGCAGAAGGAAAGAAGATAACACATCTGTTTTATATTTTTAAAATCTTTTTTAAGGGCATTCCATGGTTTTCTTGTTGCAAAGGACATGCGTAAAATAAGAGCTAGTGTGATCTAAATCTTTGCAGCTGGTTCAAATAGTCATGTGAAAAAAACCTCCATGGCTCCAATTTCTGTTTTTTTGTCATATTTTGAACAATGCATTTAATAAAAAACAAACCTAGAAAATATAAAAGAGTCATTGATAGAGCATTTAAGTCCAGGATATTTTTGTCTTGGTATCAGAGCCATTATAAGAGGACTTGTGTGTAGCAACTACTGCAAAATGGCCTTCAGAAATATCATTTTCCTCACAGGGTAAAAATATTCTTTTAGACATAGCTATACATATAAATAAAATATGGTGCATAAATATTTAAATGTTTTAAACCACATCAGAGTGTGAATGACTGACTGGCTAACACAGTGCCTTGAAGGAATATTCTGAGTTTTTTTTTAAATAGAATTGTATATTTGATTAAGTAGAGCCATATGTCACGTAGCATATTGCTGACAGGTACATTCTATGAATAGTTGGTTCTGATTTATACAGGGATTTGGCAATGTTAACATGAGCCACGAGAGGATATACTTCTGTAATTGTTGCTGTAATTTTCTTGTTTCCTCCCATGTCAAGGGTACTTGCCACCAAGTTTTAATGTGGTAGGCACCTAACCCTGTGTATTCTAAAGTAAATATGAAAGTGCACTACTTTGAAATCATAGGACATTTGACATTGAAGTGGGCTTATAGAGGTTTATTAAGTTCATTGTTTCTAAGATGTTCTAAATGTGGTTTATCCCCTTTAGAAGGGGAAGTTTAGTTTCCCAAACTTGGATTTTATTGTGTGTATAATGCTCACGTACAGTATAATTCTTGCCAGGGAAAAATATGAATTTAATAAGCAGGCAAAGTGATTTGAGTTTTCCGCATACTTTCTATTAGATTCATATCAGAGACAAGTCATTTTTACCCAATGTAGATGGACCAGACAGTTAAAGCATGAAACAATTTGGCCTTCCACCTTTAGGTCATGAGTTCAAGATTAACTGAAGTCCTCATCAGTGTCTGATTTCTCTGGCTGTAGATTTTCTTTTCTTTTTTTAATAAATGATGACTGTTTTGTGAAAACAAATTAGGAATTCAAAATCCCAATTGCAGTTTGTTTTAAATTTCTCTTTGGTTTTTCCTAGATTTGGACAAAATAGTATTTAAAGAGTTTTTTTAAATATAAAGGTTATACTCATATGCGTTCTTTTATACCAAAATGGTATCTCTTTTTAATTGCAAATGCCTGTACAACACTCCACAAGATTTAAATGTGAATAAGCCATCATTTAATTATAACTCCAACTGAGCATTCTAAGACTCAGAGTATATGAGGTCACATAAAATGCGTATGAACTTTTTTATGCTATAACAGAATTTAAAACATTCCAAGAAATGCTTAAACTTATTACAGTTATAATGAACTCCACAGATGAGGGAGCAATAGAGAAACTGTTCCCTGAAGACTTTGAGTATCCTTTAGAAAAATGTAAACAACCCCCTTGTGTTCTTTAATTTACATTTTTTCCTAAAACCTTCATCATTTATTAAGGGTCAGCTTTTAGAGATGAGGAAAGTAATATGATTTTTTTTTCTACTCAAGCGCCATCTGGTAACTTAACCTTTGTGTTACTAGCAGATTGATCCCAATTCATTATGAAAACTGAATTTTAATCTCAGGATGTGTAGCTAAGTGGGAGATTGGAATCATATCCCTTTCTTCATGTCTGTACTTTTAGACTGAAAGGAGAGAAAAATGTTTAGAAGGAGAGCAGTTTGTGTTGATTATATAATGCTAAGTGGAAAAATCTCATTAAAACTAATTGTACACTAGGATTCCAGTTTGATTAAAGGTTTGTAGAAAAATAGATAAGATAGGATTGTTAGGATAGACTAGAATAGTAACAGGCAGGACACTCATAAGAGAAAAGATTGCTTGAAGACCAATTACCAAAAGCAGTTATCAATGAGCATAAAATTAAAGATTTTTAAAATCTATACCTTCTATATTTTCTAATTTTTCTTTCCCCTTTCCCTCCCCTATATTTTCTTACTTTTGTATAGTGAACATGCATTACAATGATAACTTAAGATTTTTTTTTTTTTTTGAGCAGAGTCTCATTCTGTCATCCAGGTTGGAGTGCAGTGGCTCACTTACAGGCCACCCCAACGTCAACCTGCTGGCCTCAGGTGATCCTTCTCCCTAAGCCTTCCAAGTAGCCAGAACTACAGGCACCTGCTACCATGCCTGGCTAATTTTTTTGATTCATTGTAGTGATGAGGTCTCACCAAGTTGCCCAGGCTGGTCTCAAACCCTTAGGCTCAGGCAATCCTCTCCCCTGGGCCTCCCAAAGTGCTGGGATTACAGGCTTGAGCCACTATGCCCAGCCTACTTCAGATATTAAATCTACTTTTTTCTTTGTTTTCTAGGTGTCTATTGACTATTTATGGTCCCTATGGACCAGGCAATATATTGGATACTGGCAGATAAAACTGTAAATAACACAGACCTAGTTGCAGCATAGAGTTTTATGATGGAGACAATATTAAACTCATAATGGTATAATTAACCAGTGCTCTGAAAGTGACATCTAGTAGGGTATGTGAGCATAGAATAGGGGAACCTAACTTGATCTGGAGGGGATCTCAGAAGGCTTTGCTGAGGACTGATCTTAAAACAGACACCTGGAAGCTGAGTAGAAACAGGTTGGTCAGGCAAGAGGTGGAGGAAAAGAGGTTCAAGCAGAGAGAAAGTTCTGAGGCAGGAAATCATTTGACATATTGGATGAATTGAAAGGCAACCAGTGTAGTATTGGAGGAGCTAGAGAAGACTGTTAGAACTGGAATGTCCTGAGCAAATGCCCCCAGCAAATGGAGAATAGCTCAAAATGCAGTTGGAGCCGTGGGCAGTGGCCAGGTAGGACAAGACATCCAAAACCCAACAGCAGGTAAGTTTTGAAATCAGCACTAATGATTAAAAGCCACAGCAGAGAGTATTATGATAGACAAGAGGTAATTGTGGGTTATAAATGCTTTGGGGTCGCTTAGCTAGAAACTCTTTTGGTGATTAGTGTGACTGTCAAGCAAGATTCAGTTCAGTAAGAATACATGGATGGGCCAGAGTCAGTGGCTCAGCCTGTAACCAGCATTTTGGGAGGCCAAGGCGAGTGGATTGCCTAAGCCCTCAGGTTTGACACCAGCCTGGGCAACTTGACAAGACCTCGTCTCTACAATAAACTAAAAATTAGCAGAGTGTAGTAGCACGCACCTGTAGTTCCAGATACTTAGAAGGCTGAGGCGGAAGGATCGCCAGAACCCCACAGGTTGATGCTGGGGTGGCCGTGAGCTTGCCACTGCATTCCAACCTGGACATCAGAGTGAGACTCCAACTCAAAAAAAAAGAATAGATGGATGATAGAGAGCTTAGAAGTTATCAAGGGAGGAATGAGGTATGTCAAGGGCACTTCAACACGTGTAGCATAAAGTACTGCCCACCCACCTCAGGAGCATTCTGGATGAACTAGGAATAGATTCTGTTTCCAAGGTGAGTCTGTCCCCTGATGAAGTTCAAGCTGGTCTTGGTCCAGGCTGGATTCCAGGTACATTCACCTGGAGATTCCTTGGCCTTGTGCCTGCCAGTCATTGAGTCATTATGCTTGAGTTGAATCTCCGTTTACTCTCCCTCCCCTCAGTAAAGGGGCAAATGATGGAGCGTGGCATGTGGACATTACTTAGGTCCAGGCACTAGAGGCCAACTAGAGAAGCATCAATTATTTATTATCTCCCATTATCTGTAAGTTGATTAGCTAGTTATGATTTTTTCTAATATTCTCAAGTTAATTATTTATTTAGCTATTCTTTTAGTTTACCAAAAGCATGTTTATTGTTTTTAAGCCATAACCTGACCAAAGTGATAAAAGAGTAAACACAGAAATACTTTACCACTTTGCCAGTGCTTTGAGGTAACAGCAACAGTGAAGACACCATTAAATTGAGAAAGGAGGTATCAACGCAGAAATGGATTGCTTATTTGCTGAGCTTTCACTGATTAATGAAGGATATTAGCTGACTGATGACAATTAGCTGAAACAGATACTGAAAACTGTTTTCCAACTAACATTATTTATCTTGAAAACTGCAACTTGGCTTACACTGACTCTGGAGTTGATCTGTTTTATATATTCAGCCTCTTAACAATAGAGAGAAAGTTATGGTTTTATTTACATCTCTCCCAGAACAGATTTACACGCACTCATATCCACCCTCCCCCTTAAGGGATCTGGGGATGTTTTACCTAAATGATCCTTACTTTCTGTAGGGTACAAACTGTGGCTTTGGTAATTGGTCTTGATTGTCGAGTTTAGAAGGCTGGGAACATGGTAATTCTAGCCTCCAGTACTCTGCTCAAAAACGTGCACTACCCAAGTACAGCACTCTTTGTAACATGTTAATTCACTTTAAGAAATGTTAAAAGTTTGAGGGATCTCATTGTTCTTTTACTCTTCTGTGTGTATGATTTATTTTGTAGGAGTATAAATCAAAACACATTCTTGGAACATTTAAGATCTCTTTAAGGTATTTTTTGTGTGTGCTTGTCCTGGAAATACAGAATACTTTATATACCAGAGCTAATGACAACAGATCTTTTAGGGTTTCTGTGTTGTAACAATCGCCACTGGGCAGACAGCTGCCAAACATCTTGCAATTAATCTGATACACGTTGGCTTTGGTATTCTTTTCCTTTCAGAACAAATGCCCTGAGGTAGAGGAGTTGGTCTTCAGCCATTTTGTGATCTGTAATGACACACAGGAGACACTGCGGTTTGGCCAGGTGGATACTGATGAAAATATTCTGCTGGCGAGTCTCCACAGTCACCAGTACAGCTGGCGCTCCCACAAATCCCCACAGGTATTTGAGAAACAGCCTTACAAACACAGCAATTGTTAAGGTTGGAGATTCATTTATTCTTCATGCGTATGCCTGTGTCCAGTTATTTCCCTTTTTAAGTCTCCCAAGGAAACCACACAGTGTAGCTACATCTGACGGAAACCCAGAAGTGTTTAGAGATGGAAGCACATGCTGCTCTTGGAATGGAGTTTTCCTGTTTAGCACGGGTGCTAGTGAGGCAGCAGGGTACAGTGATGACCAGGATGACCCTAGGGCCAAGTTTGGATCCTGGCTTTGTGTAAACTTCACTTACTTCCTGCTCTTTAGTTTTCTCAAATGTAAAATGGGGATAAAAATAGTGCCTATATCATAGGGATGTGAAGACTAAATGAATTGATACATATACGGCACTAGACTAGTGCTTAATATACTGTAAGCAGTATGCATTGGGCATTATCATTCATTTATTCAGATTTTTCCTTTATTCATACTCTGTGGCACATGTTAGGCACTGGGAATTCAAAGACAGGTAGTTCATGGTCCCTGCCCTCCAAGGACATCTCCAATCTCTGACACAATGAGGACGATGACAAACTATGCCCAAGGGAACTCTGAGAAAAGACAAACCAAAGAGTGTCTGTTTTCCAAGTAGTATAATTCCATTTTCCTGTCACTTTAGATGGGAATAATTAGAGATATGTGCCCTGCAGGGATAATATGATGATAATGAATTAAATACAAAGATGTGGTCTTAAGTGAGTAAAAGAAATCCTAGGAAGTACTCTCAAGAATAATGTATTTCTAAGGCTCTGGGTAATAAAGAAACCACTGTCTGCTTGTGATTAAAAGAAAGTCATTCAATTAGAGAACAAGTTTTCCCATCTGGTCTATAGACCAGCTTCAGAATACATTATATCCTCAGGCTTCTTCCGAGGGTAGCTAGACTCTGATTTTTTACTTGCTTTTTCATCAGATTTCCATACTATTCGTATAGTGACATTTTTTATTTAAATATATTTACTTAGTTCAAAGTAATCTGACAAGACATTAAAACTATGTAAACCTTTTTTTTGCAAAAGTTCTTTCATAAATTTTTTAGAAGGTGTGATATTTTCATCTTTTTTCTTGCCCACTCCTCCTGCCCCTTTAATCATATTTTTAGGGTGATCATATGCCCTTATTTTCTAAAGTTTTCTCTTTAAAAATTTCCATATTAAAAGTTTTTAAGTAGTTTGCTCCTTGTAACATAGGTAAAGGATGTTTGCTTATTTCAAAATTAGATAACATTTTCAATTATTTTTCTTATGGATGCTCTCAAAAGTGAGAGCATACAAATATATGGACCAAAAAAAAACAAAACAAAACAAAACAACTTCTAATTCCAAACACCTAGGCATAACCCATGTTAACACTTGTTATATAGCCTTTTAGATTTTCTAAAATTTCCATGGCAATTGCATTCCCAGCAATGAACTATTAGTAGCAAGAAAGAAGTCTCTGAGGAGCTGCAGTAATGTGTGATTGTACACAGTACCTGTAGTCACTTTACCCATGTACACACAGCAAGCTGCAGGCCTTAGCCAATAGAAAGCAAAGCAGAGGGATTTTTTTTTTCAATGACTTTAGGGGGGTACAAATGATTAATGATTTTTTTGGGGGGGGGTTCAGAGTCTCACTCTGTTGCCCAGGCTGGAGTGCAGTAGCACACTCACAGCCACCCTAGCATTTACCTGCTGGGCTCCAGCAATCCTTCTACCTCAGCCTTCCAAGTAACTGGAACTACAGGCGTGCACTACCACGCCCGGCTAATTTTTAACAAATGATTTTTTGTTACTTGGGTGAATTGTATAGTGGTGAAGACGTCTGGGTTTTAAGTGAACCCTCCATCCCTACCTCTGCACATTGTACCTGGTTTTTCATCCCTTCCCTCACCCTTTCTCTTCTGAGTCTTCAGTGTTCATTATGCCATTCTGTATGCCTTAAAGCAGAGGAATTTGAAGATGTATAGCTAGTATAACCCTTAGTGAGCCTCAGGATTCCCTAGACACTGGAGCCAGGATGGAAAGGATGATGATAAGAACAGCTGCCTCAGGAGTATGGGGTACGGGAGTCTTGATGTTATAGACATAGTTTCTGGGTGGGGAAGAGGTCAACAGGAAAGACGAGAGGACGGCCACTATCACCAGTACACCTTTCACATTTGTGCTCCTGTGTACTATTTCAAGACCTTTTTGTACTTATTCAAGGCCTATTTTGTAGTTTGTTTTCACAGCATCCCTGTGTAGTTTGTACTATTTGTTATGCCTATTTTAGAGAAATGGAGACAAATAGAAATGTTGAGTAGTGGTAGAACTGGAATTGAATCCCTTATCTTTTGATTCTTGATATAGTGCCATTTCCACAATATTGTCTTACTCCCCTATGCTTTGGCAGCATGATTTGTCTGTTAGAATAGCCAAGCAGTGAAGCTTTAAGAAAAGACCTGAGAAATCACTGGTATAGTAGGCCATATCTAAAGCTAGACTAATGGGGGATTCTTAGTCCAAGTATGAACGCTTGCAAAATGTTAATAGTATTATCAAAAATGATAGGAGCCTTTTAATGACAAACTGGAAACGTAAGTCAGGTATCTAATAAATTTTATTTTTTCTTTTAAAATTGTAACTGCATCTTCTGAATGCAAATTTTAAGACAAACTGCAGTCATTATAATCTTCTTTGGCTAAAGCCTAGATGACATTTGTAAAGAACAGTGTCTCTTTACTATATCTATGTTATGCTAAAGTAAGTGTGTTTTATAGGACTCTCTGAAGCCAGAGGTCTTAATGGGCCCAGAGGGTCTTTATGGAATTCCTTACATTCACAATTGCAAATTCTGCTGTGTTCTAATGAAAGGTTACCTCTGAGGATCAGAAAAACTAGCCACTTAGTCTCAAACTGCACCTGGACCTAGTCATAGATGCACAAGTGAGCAAAATGTTCCTTTTTCCAGACTCCAAGTCATATCCTGCATTGCCCAGCAAGCTGGGTTTTAGGAACATTTGTGTCTGCATGTTTATGCTACTTTGGGTGTTAGTCAATTCATAGTCTCAGGGAGGATTTCTAAAGTTCATGGAACTTAACTCCACTAAACAATGCAGCTTACATTGCAGAGATCAAGAACATGGCAATTACACCTGGAGAGGTTTCAAAGAGGTCAGGATACCTTAGAACCACACAAGAGGTTGCTAACAACAATAAGTCCCAATAGGATGAGAAGAAGCATGAACACAACCAATTCTGGAAATCCAAACTGAAAAACCTCTTAGAATTGAAAGTCATAAAACTCTCCTTATAGTTTCTAACACATGCTCTGGGGCAGAATCACTTAACATTCTGGATATCTTGCAACAATTTCTTGCCTAAACAAACAAAGGAAGAACAAAACTATTTCCTAGGGAATAATCAAACATATTCAGCTGCACAGAATCATAGATGCCACCAAAAGGGCCCTTAAATATAATTCAGTTGACTTCAGATCATGTTGAATGAGAACAATAACCAGCAATAGATTGGTCTTCAAAGAATTGAGTCAAATTATGAGGAGTTGAATCTAGGGACTAGAAGTGTGAGTTTATGGAATCTTTCTCCTGAATAGGCAGTATGTGTAGCTCAGAGTCAAGGGAAGCTTTGTTTAGTTTAGCCAAACCAGGTATAATGAAATCTTCACCAGCTAATAGGGTTTGTGTGTAACAGCCTATACACAAAAGAGCCTATGCTCTTTTCTGGTGAATAGAGAGCACTATTAATAATAGCAATATTATTGCCTTTATGGATTATGCATTTTTTTCAGAATTACAGAATTCCAATTGACTTATTTTTAGTAATCAAACCATCAAGTAGATGGAAATGAGCCCTAGACAGAACTATAGAAAGTCATAAAATATGACCAGGCACACTGGCTCATGACTGTAATCTCAGCACTTTGGGAGACTGAGGCGGGAGGACTGCTTGAGCCCAAGAGTTCGAGACCAGTCTGGACAACCTAGTGAGACCTCATCTCTACAAAAAATCAAAAACAGCCAGGCATGGTGGCTTGTGCCTATCGTCCCAGCTACTTAGGGGGCTAGGTTGAAGGATCACTTGAGCCCAGAAGATCGAGGCTACGGTGAGCTGTGATTGTACTACTGCACTCCAGCCTGGGCAAAAGAGTGAGACCCTGCTTAAAAAAAAGAAAGAAAGAAGGAAGGAAAGAAAATAATAAAATATTTCTCCAAAATGAATTTAAAAGAAGTTTCATAAGTTCATGAAAAATGGTAGATATTTAAAAATACAAAATGTAGCCAGGCATGGTGGCATTTGCCTGTAATTCCATCTACTCTGGAGGCTGAACCAGTAAGATCACTTGAGCCCAGGAGTTCAAGACCAGTTTGGGCAACATAGAGAGACCTCATCTTAAAAAAAAAAAAAAAAAACAAATGTAACAAGGTGAGAATTCATTTTGATGAGTAGCAAAGCATCCTGGAAATACACATTAAACAGACATAGTGACAAAAACATAAATCATATATTACTTTAAGACAGAGTTTGGCAAAATTATGCTGTAAAGGGTCAGATAGAAAATATTTTAAGCTGTCAACATCTTACAGTCTCTATGTAAAAGCAGTAAGGTGATACATAAACAAATGAGTATGACTGTGTGCTAATAAAACTATTTATGAGCAATAACATTTTAATTTCATAGAATGTTCACACATCATAAAATATTGTTATGATTATTCTTTTGACTTTTTCTAACATTTAAAAACATAGAAACCATTCTTAGCTCGCATGCCATCCAAAATAGGCAGGATGCCAAATTTGGCCTATGAGCCCCAGTTCACCAACCCTTGCTTTAAGGTCTCTCAATTTATAAAATACAATAGACTAAAGGTATGATTTTTTTTTTTATTGTTTTCACTCTGACCTAAATGGTACTCCTGTCAGTTGTCAGCTTGATACAAAGTTTCAGAAATTGAGAAATGACAGATAATAGTTTAAATCTAATTAATATAATCAATCTATACTCACCAAATAAAAGTAAAATATTTTTATTGTACTTGCTCTAGGCCTTGATTGTGTATAACAGAAAGTTCTCCAGTTCTTTTTGTGTATAAAAGTATTTTTAAATGAGATCTGATAATTTTTCCAGTTGTCTAAAAGGAAAAATAGTGGGTTTTGAGTATCTGTCTATCTTATAGTAATTCCAGTGAGTTGCCAATTTCATTAATTAGACTGTAATTCTTATTCAGTTACCACGTTTACAAATTCATTTATATAATGCATGTGTACACATATATCTAGAGAAAGCACATTCCTTGTTGCCACAGTCACAGTTTAAAAACGTAAAAAACAGACTTGGGGGACAAAGAAATATTCTGTGTTGGCAAAGCTGATAAATTCTTCAAGTGTTCTGTGCATGCATGCATGTTAAAGTTTGTTTAGAAAGGGCAAATGAATAGACACTCCCACACACTGAAGTTGCAAATGGAATTGGTACTTCTTTCTAGAAAGCAATTAGGTAAGAAACTTCAAAGCTAATAAAATGTTCATAGACTTTGACCCAGTAATCTCCTACTAGTAATCTACGCTCAGAAAAGAATGCAAATTAAAACAAAAACTTGTACACAAAAATGTTTATCATAATTTAATTGCAAAGTATTTAAAGTGCCAAAATGTTCACTTTTGAGGAAATAATTAAGGAATCTATATCTGTAACATTATCTACTATGGGACCTTTACATTTTTCCATAAGATGGGGGAAGTACTACCATATAATGTAAGTCAGAAAACTAAAATACAGAATTCTATATATACGATATGATCTTAGCATATGAGCAAGTGCATAGAAAAATACTGGAAAGAGACATGGCAAAATCTTATCCGTGATTGCCTCTGAGTGGTAGGTTAAGGTGATATTTTCACATTTGTTTACATTTTTATGTACTTTTCAACTTTTTAATACGGGACAAATATTATTAAATCAGAGAGAAGTTAAGTAAAACCCCCCAAAAAATCACATACAGACTAAAAGACAGGTATTTCAAGTGCTTACTGAAATAGTGACAAGTGTAATAATACATAAGAATGGTTCTCTTTTTTACTTCTCGTATGAACTATTGCAATTGTTTTTTTCAATTGTTCTCTTAGTTAACAGTTTCACCCCGCTCTGATCTGTCTTGCAGACTACAATTCAGGTAATTTTCCTAAATACTTTGATGGTTACACTTTCCTGACCAAAAGCCGTCACAGACCCCCTCATGCTTTGTTAAAAAATATCAAAATTCTCTGACATCCAAGTCCTAACTCAGTCTCTTCAGAAGCTCTCCAGTCTGCCATTATGTATCTCTAGCCGCTTATTCTCCCTCCCTCCCCTTCATTTTTTAATTAGTAAATTTTAGTTTGTTATGATTTGTTGTGTGTATACATTCTTTGAAGGAACTCACTGTCTTTTGAAGGAGTTAAAAAAGTAAACAAATTATTATAGACAGGATATCGTTGCTATAGTTCAGAACAGACAGAAATGAGTGATGACTAATGAGAACACTAGCTCTAAGGAAGAAATGCCAGAGAATCAGGAAGTAAAATCAACTGCATCTGGACATAGACACAATCTTAATGGGAACCCAAAGAAAATGTTTCCAAATCCAAAATGAGGAAGGGAATCTGTCAAGGCTTCCTGATAGAAGGGATATTTGTATTAAATTTTAGTGTTATTTAGGCCAGGCGTGGTGGCTCATGCCTGTAATTACAGCACTTTGGGTGGCCAAGGCAAGAGGATTGCTTGAGCCCAGGAGTTCGAGACCAGCCTGGGCAACATAGCAAGACCTCATCTCTTAAAAAAAACAAAACAAAACAAAACAAACACTTAGCTAGGCCGAAGAAGCGAGGGTGGAGGTGATACTGCAGATAAAGGGACCAACATGTGTGGCAGCCACAAGGACATGAAACAATACAGCATGGAAGGAGGAACTTAACTAATTTGGCTACAATGTAGAGTACATGTATGGTGCTACACCAGGAGGGCGATGGGTGAAGGCCGATTGGGCTCTTGTATGATGTGCTAGGTAGTTTTAATGCTGTTTTGAAGCTGTGATAGCACAAAGGTGGGATAATCTATATCCTATATCAGAGACAAGGTCAAAGTTAGCTTTCCACAGAAGTCAGGTTTGAAGAATGAGTAGAGGTTGGTCCAGTGGACAGTAGTGGAGAGAGCACACCAAGATGCACCAGGGAGATATAGAGAGAGCATGTCAAGATATCACGGTAAAGGGAATTTGGGTTTTGCTCAAATATAAAAATCACATGCCATGCCAAAGAGATGTATGCTGGTGCTCTGACTTTTAGAGTGGTAGTGGTGGGGAAGCCCTGATTTGTAGGGTTGGTCAATTTTCATCGTGTAAATACTCCCACTGGAGCTGATTTCAAGCTGCCACCCATTTGAAGAATTTCTGAATATTTGTTGATTGGTTTTCACAAACAGATATGAGCCACCTCCAGCACACCACTGTTTGGAAGAAGTTATGTTCTAAAGAGCCTGGCAGTCGTTTCAAGAATATATGTGGTGGGCAGCTTTTGATAATGAAGTCTAGAGTAATGCCAGGATCACAGCTGCATTTTGGATTCTCCTGGTGTAGTTGAGAAGGCAGTCTAGAGGAGATTGTGAATACAGGTAGAGAATAGTATGGGCAGTGCTGCATAGTCTGAGAGTGAAAGAGATGGTAGTAACTGAGCCAAGACAGAATAGAAGGCATAAATTGGTGTAGATGTCAAAGAAATGAATATTTCTGTGAATAAGCTATAAATTCTAAATATAACTTTTTTAAAAATGTTACCTGAAGACTCTAGAGAATAAACAAAAATGGCAAATTTTGGAGAGGAGTCAAAAGTTTGAGAAAGTAATCGACAGAGTGAGTTTCCCATTTTTTTGTGGCTTTGCTTTGAGGGCAACTGCCTTCATGGCAGTGCAGGGATGATCTATCTTCTTTCTGGCCCAAGGTACCAGAAGAAAAAGCCTAGACATCCAAGACTACGAGAGAGTGAGGAGAAAACCCTGGAAAAGTGAAAGCCATAAAATGGGAACATAATACACTTAAATTTGGCCCAACTGTTCAGTTAACCACTGAACCATATACATGCATGAAGTAAACTGAATACAACTTGTACTCGAGGCTTAAAGAACTGGACTATTCTGAGCTGCCACTCACCCAGGTGTGAGAATTTTCAGTTCAAGTCTAAACAAGTAAATTACCTGCTAAATAAAAACATCAACACTCTTCAGAGCAGTCGTAAGAGAATCCACAGCATAACATTTATAGAGTCCATAATGGAATCCAAAACTACTTGTCAGATAAGAGTCAAGGGGAAAAAAATATTATTCGATTTCAAAGGAAAGACAATTAACAGATGCCATTCCAAAGATGATCCAGATACTGGCGTAATCTGTGTCAAAAAAGGTAAAGGGATTTTATAGATGTAGTTCAGGTCACAAATTAGTTGATTTTTAGATAGTCAAAAGAGAGATAATCCTAATTTAATCAGATAAAAAGCCTTAAAAGAGGGATTAGACCCTTTTGTGAGGAGAGAGAGGCACACAGACTCCTGCTGGGGTTGAAGAAGCAAACTGCCTGTGAAGAGGGTCATGTGGCAGTGGGCAAGAGTTGTGGGGGGAGAATGGTACTGGGGCAAGGTGCTTCAGGAAGCCTCCAGAACCCCAAGGTGGCTGCCTGCACCAGGCAGTAAGAAGTTAAGGTCCTTATCTCATAGCCACAAAAAAATAAATTCTGCCAACAACTTAAGTGAGCTTGAGGAAATTCTTTCCAAATCAAGCCTCCAGATGAGAATGCAACCAGGTGGCACTTCATTTGGATTCTTGGGAGACCCTGAGCAGAGGACCCAGTTAAGCTATGCATAGATTCTTGACCAATAGATGCTGTGAGAGAGTTATTGTGTGTTGTTTTAAGCTCCTTACGTGTGTGGTAATTTGTTATGCAGCAATAGAAATATAATATATGACAGAAGGAAAAAGCAGGCAAACTTGAAGGTAGATCAGTAGAAATCATCTCATCTGAAGAAGAAAGAGAAAGAATAGTCAAACAAAATGAATAGAACCTCAGGGACCTCTGGGACATTTTTAAATGGTCTAATATACAAGTAATTGCAATTCCAGAATGAAAGAAAAGAGAGAACTGGGGGAAAAAAAATTAAAGTAAAATTTCCAAATTCTGTGAAAGATAGAAGTTTATAGACCTAAAAAGCTCAGAAAACTCCAAACAGGATAAATTAAAAAGAATTCATACCCAAGCACATTATTCTGAAACTACCAAAAACCAAAAATAAAGAGAAAATGTGAATGCAGCCAGAAGAAAACAACACATTACCTATAGGGGGACAACAATCAAAGTACAATGGACTTCTCTTCAGATACCATGGAGGCTAGGAGACAGTGAAACGGCATCTTTATATTACCGAGGGAAAGTTTAAATTGACAGAAGTCTGTTTGGGAGATATTTAGGATAAAATCTCCAGGATTTGGTGATTGATCACGTAGGGAAGGGTCTGGTTTGACTCTGACGTTTCAGACTTAGGTGACATGTTGGTAGTGTTGCTATTGGTCAAGACAGGGAACTGAGTAGAAGGACAATGTTTTAGAGACAGATAATGGGGCAGGGTATGGGAGCACAATAGAGTAATCTTAAAATTCATTTTGGACACATTAAGCTTTATTTTGCTTTAGAAGGCAGGAAGATTAATGTATTAGAAAAAGCTGAAATCGAAACTGTAAATACCCATGTTCCACTCTTAAGTTTTGGTAAATATGTGCAAGATTGGATGTTTTTGTCATTTCTTGGAGCTTTAATTCCTCATCTGCAAAATTAAGAGATTACTGTAAATATTCCATGAGAAACATTTATAAAGTGCCTAATACAGAACTTGACTCTCTATAACCAAATGTTCCATTTTCTCCCTTTTCCCTTTCTAACTAAACATCCAGGTGAGCATGTAGCAGTAGGCAAACTGGATTTAAGCGTCTGGAGCTAAAAAGAAAAAGCAAAAACGTCTGGCCTGGAAATACAAATTTAGCATATTACCAGTGTCTAGCTAGGTGTGGGCATAAGTAAGAATGCCCAAGGAGAGAGTGCTAAGAGAAGAGGGCTTTGTTAGTTATCTGTTGCTGCAGAACAATGGACAGTGGCAGTATAGGCATAGGATAACTGCTAAAGACATTCTCATTCACAGAAGGAGGAGACTCACAGTGCTAGTCCACAGAAATTCTGAAATCTAATGAGATAAATGTTGGAAGTTTCTTAATGTGCACTCAGTACTACTGCTGCTTGGGATAATTCTCCATGGCTCGTGGCTTTGTACTCTTGGCTCTTGGCTCCAGCATTAGAGTCATCCATCCTTTTCCATGAAAAACAGCCTTTGTTTGAGACCCACCTGGGCAGGAGACCTCATCTCTACAATAAATCAAAAAATCAGCTGGACGTGGTAGCGCACCTGTAATTCCTGCTACTCGGAAGGCTGAGGCGGAAGGATCGCTGGAGCCCAGCAGGTCGAGGCTGCGGTGGCTGGGAGTGGCCACTGCACTCCAGTCTGGGCGACAGAGTGAGACTCCAACTCAAAAAAAAAAAAAAGAAAAAGAAAAACAGCCTTTGTTTGCATCTTACAGGTTTCTCAGCCTGCTTTCTGCTGGTAGAATTTTGGAGGTTCAAAGGCCTTTTTTCACTTTATATTGTCTTTGTCTCTTCGGTCTAAGCTGGCAGTGTTTCTGCTCATATAATGATTTCACACCTTTGTGGGTCCTCTTATTAATCTTATTGAAGTCCACTATATTATACAAAATCACACCCAAGTATCTCTTATAAATAAGCCCTTCTCTACTTTAAGATTGTGCTGACGCTGCTGTGGGACATTACCCTTAAGTTTCTTATAACCCCTTGTGTTTGAATAGTTCTCTGAGGCACCAGATTTAGATCTTTTTAAGGTCTTAACAAAGCATTTTTACAAGTATACCCTTTGCTTTATTGCCAGACCCAGCTTTTCTGGCCATGTCCTAGATTTGATCTTTGCCTGGAAGCCATTTCTTGACTTTACCATTATTTGCCATCTGATAAAGCTAGGAACTTTCAAAACCAGCAAGTCTTGGCTCCTTTTTATCTAATAGTCATTCCTTGAGCTTATATTTCTCCTCACGGATTTTAATATATATAAGCAGCAGATAGAATCCAGGAGGCTCTTCAACACTGCCTGGAAATCTCCTTAGCTAGATCACATAGTTTATCAGGCACATTTTCTACTTTCCATGTTATTGCGGGTGATAGTGTTGCAAAACTTTCTCCCACTGTATAGAAGGAATCCCCTTTCCATCCATTTCCCATAACATTTTTCTCACTTCCTCACTGGCAGTCTCCTCTAAGGCCCTCAGGTTTCTATTAATAATCTCTTTAAAGTACCTTATATATTCACTGACACTCAAGTGCTTCCAGTTTTTACTCACTTCCCAGCTCCAAAGATTCCCCCACATTTTAGGTTTTCGTAACAGCAGCATCCCATTTACAGATCCCAAAACCTATGTTAGTCACCTATTGCTGTATAACAAATTACCCACAAAACATGAGTAGCTAAAACAACAAACATTTAATATTAAGTTTTGTTAGTCAGGAATGTGGGGAGTGGTCTAACTGGGTGGTTCTGTCTCCAAGTTTCTGACAGGATATAGTCAAGACGTCAGCTAGAACTGGAGTCATCCGAAGGCTTGATTGGACTGGAAGATTCATTTCCAAAATAGCTCACTCACGTGACTTTTGGCAGGAGGCCTCAGCCTCTCACCACAACAATCTCTCCATAGAGTTGCTTGTGTATTCTCATGGCATGGCTGCTGCTGTCTTCCAGATCAAATAATCTGAGACAGAACAAGGCAGAAGCCACATTGTCTTTTATGACCTCTGAAATTATTCACTGTTATATTTGTAATATTCTAGTGACTACACAGGTCAACCCTTTTCAGTGTGGAGGGGACTACACAAAGGTACAGATAACAAGAGGCAAAGATCATTGGAGCTTTCTTGGAGGTGAGATTGCATAAGGACCAATAAGAGAATTTAAGGATTGGACTGAGGAATGGGATCTTTTGAGGGAATAATAGGTATGAGGGAAGCCAAGATGTTGCAGGAAAGCCCAGTTATAATGGTGTTTTAAAAGCCAACAACAGAGAATATCTAGAGAGATAGAATTATCAGTGTTGTCAGATGTCATAAGAAGATTGAATGAGACAAGAACTGAAAAAGAAAAAGAAGAGATCATTGTATTTGGCAATACAATGGCTCAAGTAGGGAGATGGGAATACAAGTCAGATTACAATGGGTTGAGAAATGAATGGGAAAAGAAAGTGGTGAGGAAGATTGGTAGCTGTGTGCAAGATTGGATGTTTTCTTCATTTTGTGGAGCTCTAATTTCCTCATCTGCAAAATTTAGAGATTTCTGTACATATTCCATGAAAAACATCTATAGAGTGCCCAATATAGAACTTGGCTCTCTATAACCAAGTGCTCCATATTCTCCTGTTTCCCTTTCTAACCTCCGGGTGGGTGTGTAATAGTAGGCAAATAGGATTTAAGAGTCTATAACTAAAAACTTTTTTTTAAGTCTGGCCTGGAGATATAAATTTGACCTGCTACCAGTGCCTAGCTAGGACTAGGTATAAGTAAGAATGTCCATGAATCTTTTTAAAATCTTAATTAGTTGTTAACTAGAGAAAGCTGCAGGATCTAGAGTTTTAAATGGAAGAAATTCAGGCAGATTCATACAGGAGAAGAAAGAAATAACAGCGATTGATGGTGCAGAAGATAATGCTTAATGGTATAAGGTCTCAGAAGGGGAAAAAAGGAAAGAATTCAAATCACAGGTAGAAGGTTTTACCTTGGATGGGAAGAGGTATATATGAGATATTTAATGTTTAATAAACCATCCCCAAACTAGTGTTTGACTCACGAGTCTATTGTCAGAAATCTAGATGCACTCAGTTAAGGTATTCTGCTGTTCTTACCTGGACTCACTCAGGAGGCTGAAGTCAGCTAGGAAGTCAGTGGGGGCTGGGTGGTCTAGGATGGCCTCACCCACATATTAGGTGGTCAGCAGGCTATTGGCCAGGTGTCTTGATTCTTATCCACGTGAACTCACCAGCAGCCTAGCCAGGCTTCTTCACATAGTAGCACTGTCCCAGGAGAACAAGAGCAGAGATGGAAAGACCTCTTGAGCCCAGGCTCAGAATAGCGTCACTTTTGCCACATTCTATCAGGTAAAGCAAGTCACAAGTTTAAGCCACACCCAAGGGGTGAGGAACTAGATCTTGATGAGAGTTGATGCAGAGAATTTGCAGTCACAATTTACCTCAAGAGCCTCATCCTACTTTGAGATAGGAAGGAGAGAATGAGGATGGGGTGAATGTAGATGAAGTTGTAGTAAATGTTTGTTGACAGTGAAGAGAAGAAAAGGAATAAGAGACTTTAATAAATTGATGTTACCACAATATCTAATCCTGTATCTTGTTCATAATAAGACAGTCATAAATATTCACTAAGTAATTAAATGTTGGGATTTCTCATAACTTTTCTGACATTTCTCAAGAGCATAATATTTTAAATCTTCATTATTTTCATATTAGTAAAATTGTAAACACTATTATTTGCATTATGTTGAATGCTTTTGTATATACTATACACCCACACAAAGGCACTGATCTCAAAATGCAAGCCTCAATACACTGTCAATCAACTGGACTCTTAGTTAAGAGTAGCTACTTGTTGCCCTCTCCCATTCCTAACTCTTTTGCCTTCCTATGGTCTCTAATAAAAACTCATAAAATAGGAAAATGTTACAGGAGGGGATTAGCAATGTATTTCAAATGGGACCAGCTTTCAGGCCCCCACACATGTTCACCTCATCACACTTTTGTTTAACCTTTATTCAATGAAAATTTTTATTGTTTATTGTAAACTTATAGTATGTAGAATAATCACTAAATATTATGTATTTAAAGTGGGCTTCTTTATAAGTTAAATTTGTCATATATTGTCTCTTTCTCTAACTGTGGAAATCGTTTCCAGAAATCTACAGTATCACCCTTATTGTTGTGTAGGGCACAGCTGTCTGTATCTAGATAGTCCATTTGGGGAGGAAGAATTTTTTTACGCCTTTGCTCCCCAGTGGCGGTAACAAGCTTCTTTTTATTGTTGCTGACATTAAGATAGCTAAAATCAACAGTGAGGTAAACACTTCTTGGGACCATCTGGCAAGAATTTTAATCCAAAATATTCTGTAAACATCGACTCCATTTGAGTACCCAGAAACTACTGTCCATTCACCACCAACTGCATTTTTATTTCTGTTTTAAGCAGTAACTAGAACAGCAAAAATTTAAAAATAAATAAAGTAGTCAGTAGACTCAGTTCCTTCACTTTTGTCTCTTAAAATATTCTTAGTTTCATCGGAGATTCCAGGAAACTTACATTCTCTGAGGGAGCTTACAGTGCCTTTTAAAGTCACCAGTTGAAGTAAATAGGGCCCCAGCAGTTGTGGTTATTAAGTATTTAATGCATAGAGCATATTCAGAATTTATTTTTTTCTGTTGGGAGATACATTTATTCTATTTAAATCAGAGGCAGAAGTTTAGGATTGAGTTTTCTTTTTCCTGTATATTTCAAAGTTTCTTTGTAAAGATAGTTTACAACATGACCTATTTCGGGATTTTTAAAGTCTTTCACAAGAAATTGCAAAGATAAGATTGTGATGGGGTACTTGATTCAGTCCCAGGTCTGATTTCTGGAGTTTTCTACAAGCCTGCATGGAAGAGGATGACTGGGGATTATTTCAGCTGTGAAGCACCCAGAGGAATGACTGCTGGTGCTGCTAATGGTCTCTCTGTCCCTCCCCTGGCAATAAATTTTCGATATTGAAATATAGCTTTGGAGAAAAATATACTGAAGATTCCTTAAGCTTTTTACAAGACACTCAAAGCTTTTTCACAAGCCAGTGTTCTGCAAATGTGAATTCTTGATGTCTAAACATAAAGGTCCTGTACCGAGCTGATTTTAAATGTGAATTTTAACACAGAGTACTTGGAGAGAGAGAATGCAGCTGGACCATTAAAGCATGGTATTTTGCCATTTTTAAGTAATGGGAAATACTGATTAAGAATGTTATAAGGAGTTCAGCATATATAACGTGGTTGTCTTTAATCATAACCTATTACCATAAGTCTGTGTAACAAAAGCATTAACTCAAAGACAATGGCATACCTATTACACTGTGGCACTTATTGTTTCCATGCTTTTAAATTATTTCCAGAATATTGAAGAACTTATTATTTAAAGGTCAGAATAATGCCCAAGACATGGCCAAGCCCAGTGAGTGTCAGATGCATGGAATGCTGGATGACTTCATAGTTATGAAATTATTTCATTTCTCATGGTAATTCCTGACTTGCCAAGTTAGTGAATTTTAAGAACTCTGAGAGCAGATTTTAAGATAAATGTGAAATAATCCATACTTTTGGAGTCAGGGACTTCCCTTCAGGCATTAGTTCATATTTGACTTGCTTGACTTACACTTGGGGATAAAATGAGTTAGGACAAGGTCTTAGATACCACATTCCCTTACTGGGAAAGAAAACCAACTTGCACAAGTTTGGCTGGCTCATATTTCTTGTTATACAGGCTCTAAGAAGCAGTGGTTGCCATGAAATACTTTATTTAACCTTTACAAAAATGTTTTCTTAGTATGGTAAGGCAGCTTAGTTAAATGAAAATAAATAACTGTAAAAATTTTGGATTTATTTTATGTCCATCTGTTGACTTCTTTTCTTTTCATTAAAAATTAGGGATAACTATAATTGACTCAATTGCTATGATGACTGAAAATAAATTAAAGATTGCATAAAATCACTTGATCTTTTCTTAGGATGCATGTAGGCATATCTTTTATTTTACATTAAACTAAATCTTGTTGAATGGCAAATGTTACAGTTGAGAGCAGTGTAAAAGAAAGTTTTTATTCAAACTTTAGATAGGTTTCTTTATTACTTATATTTATTCAAAATTGATTTTCAAACGAACAAACAAAACCTGACAGTTTGACTCACAAACTCAGAGTGTCTATCCAAATCTGAATGACTATCAGATGACCTCTCTAGTTCCTTATCTTATTGGCTTCCATTTCTCTGCTCACCTAAATTATTCTTTATTATTTCCCTCCAACATACTCTTAACTCTTCTACTGAAGAATACAAACAAATGCATGACAACCATTGACTATCATTTTGTCAAGAGAGTGTGTCTGCCCAGCGCCAAAATCTCCTGGCTGTTGGTATAACTCAAGCAATCAGAGAACGTTTTTATTTATTTTCAAAGAAAATGTAAATTATTTCATGTTTTATAGACAGACCATTCTCTTCTGTATACATGCATAAACATGCATGTCAAAGTTCTTTGACTTTTCACTTTTCAACCCTTTGTTATGGTATCAAGGGTAAGCAGGCTCAGAGACTGTCACATAATTCCACACTTAGGCAGCCATTAGTATCACAGCTTATGTTTTTTCGGTCACGTATCATTTAACTGTAAGGAAGCCTGTACCTTTTAGAAACATGAAAACAATAGAAGTGTATAGTGTTGAAATGATCTCTTTAAAACAAGCCTATATATTATTTCATGTATTTTATTTTGTGCATTTATAATTTAATAACTGAAATGTTCAAAAAGTCATATATAAAATTTTAAAATATTTTGAATATATGAGATTTGCTTATTAAATATTTTTGTAAAAATTTTTGTGTAGTAAATTACTTTTCCTTAATTTAAATTATTTAGATTTAGATAGTTTTTTTAAGCAAAGAATACCCATTAAGCATCTCATTGCTTTGTAGATGTTTAAATCAAAAGTGCCACTACTATTGACCTTGTTTTTCTTTTCTTAAAGTCATTTTCCTCTATGTACATTTTAGCCAGAGAGTGAAAGAGATTAATGCTTAAACAATAAAAAGTCATAAATAAATTACTGAATTTAGAGCTCTGTTTATAGTTATTTGTGAAAATAATAAAAAGTGTCTATGACTTGATTATAGATATGTTGAAACATTGATTAAGACTTAATGTTTGCTAGAAATGTGTGACATTTGATAGCCTAACTCACCCATAGAAATTAAAATGGCTATTATAAAGTATACAATGAAATGACACAATGCACTCTTTTAAAGCTATGAAGAATATAGATGCACTATATGAAAGCATTATTTGAAACAAACAATTACTTTCTTGTCAGTTACTTTGTTTCATTGTCTCTCATTCATCAGTCCCTGATGTTTATTGATGCTTGGAGAGGAAATAGCAGTTACTGACCTGAGAGTTCCACCTTTCTTTCCTTTCCTTTCTCCATCCCTTTCTTTCTCCCTCCACCCCCTTTCTCTCAAGATTTGACCTCCTAAAACAATAATTTTTTATTCCAGTATAATTCTTTTCTTTCTAAAATCAACATCCAGGGACTCTGTTTAGGTTATCATCAAAACTATTAAAGGAAAGTAAGTTGATTCGTTGATAATATAAAGTAGATTTTCCAAATTCTGTTGAAAAGAAGTATGACCAGAAGTTGTTTGCACAAATCCTTTGGAGTCATAGCTTGCTGCATTTATCACTTGTCTTTGTTTTTAATGCAGTCAGTGTGCTTGACATTAATTTTGTATACAAAGGACCAGTCCATCCCTGTTGTCACATGGCAAGTTAGGCTGTCACCTGCTTTTGTTTATCAGAAATAACAGTATGTCTTTTTTTTTTTTTTTTTTTTTTTGAGTTGAAATCTCACTCCATAACCCAGGCTGGAGTGCAGTAGCCGCTCCCGACCACCTCAGCGTCGACCCGCTAGGCTCAGGCGATCCTTCCGCCTCAGCCTTCCAAGTCGCCGGAACAGCCGCGCGCTACCACGCCCGGCTAGTTTTTTGTTCGTTTGTTTGTTTGTTGTTGGTTTGTTTGAGTTGGAGTTTCACTCCCTCGCCTAGACTGGGGTGCAGTGGCCGCTCCCAGCCACCGCAGCCTCGACCCACTGGGCTCCGGCGATCCTTCCACCTCAGCCTTCCGAGTAGCCGGAATTACAGGCGCGCGCTACCACGCCCGCCTGATTTCTGATTTATTGCAGAGATGAGGTCTCGCCAAGTTGCCCAGGCGGGTCTCAAACCCGCGGGCTCAGGCAATCCACTCACCTCAGCCTCCCAAAGGCGCGGGATTGCAGGCTGAGCCACCGAGCCAGGGTTAGTTTTTGATTTATTGTAGAGATGAGGTCTCGCCAAGTTCAGCCTCTCAAAGTGCAGGGATTACAGGCTTAATATTGCCATCTTTTATTCTATTTCAGCATGTCTTTTTCATGTTATTTTTTGGGTTAAGTAAAATAATGTCCTCTGGTCAAACTTTTAAATTCCCCAAGCAGAATATCTCTGGAGTCCTTTTTTTCTTAGTCTCTAGTAAAACTTTACAGTATAATTATTCTTGTTGAATATGTTTTTCCACTATACTGTAAGCATGTTCAGCCCAAGTAAAGTACCTCCTCTTTTTCTTTATCTATCATGTGTAGCACAGTTAGTTTGCTTATGATAAACATTTACTAGTTATAGAACCGTTAAAATATTTGCTAAATTGAAAAAAAAATACTATTGCCTTAGGGGGGATAAAAGGCACATAATCACATTAAACTGCTCTAAGAATCACATGAATATGCAAAGTAGCAATATAGCAAGCCAGACTGTGCTAAGAGATGTGAGGTCTACAGAGATGAACTGAGGAGCGTGTCTCCCTCTTGCAAAGTACCCAGAGAGCAAGGAGGGAAGTTTTCACTTTGACGAGGACATATGGGGGCACTTCCTGCAAGGGGTTGAATTTGAATTTTCAAAATAGAAATATATAATTTATTTTTACCTGAAATGAAGACTTTGTATGTATTCTATTAGACATTTTTAATTTTAATCACATTCATTTGATCTGATTGCAAAATAAGACATTTATAATATAAAATTTGGAAATTACATGAAAGCACACAAAACACAAGAAAAAAGGAAACTTAAAACATATATTCCACAACCCCAAAACAACCAGTGTTAGCATTCTGGCATATTTCTAGCCTTTTTCTTCCTTAGGAATAAATATGTATAATTTTGTTCATTTATTTTACAAAACTGAATGCCCTGAACATACCTTTTTGTAATGTGGTGTTCTTTTTTAAGTTAATCTATTGTTAACTGATTGTGCTAACATTTTTTCATGCCATAATTGTTTTCAGGCTGGGTGCAGTGGCTCATGCCTCTAATCCCAACACTTTGGGAGGCTGAGACAGGAGCGTTGCTTGAACCAGGAGTTAGAGACCAGCAATACAGCAAGACCTTGCTTCTACAAAAAGAAAAAAGTATCTAGGCTTGGTAGCACATGCCTGGAGTCCCAGCTATTCAGGAGGCTGAGGTGGGAACATTGCCTGAGCCTAGGAGGTTGAGGCTGTAGTGAGCCGTAATCATGCTACTGTACTCCAGCCTGGTCACAGAGTGAGACTTCAACTCAAAAAAATAAAAACAAGATATACATATACAATTGTTTTCAAAGTTGAGAGAGCTCTACATTATAAGTCTGATTATAAATAGAGGCTCTGAGTAAGTGTACCTCAGTTCAAATCTTATAAACCTTCTCCTCCCCGGCTGTGGCTCTGAAGAAGTCACTCAGCCTCTTTGTACTTTCATTTGTTTTTTCATCTGTAAAAGGGAATAAAAACATCTACCTTACAAAATTGTCTTAAGGAATAAATAAGTCAATATATAAAAAGTAGTTAGCCCAGTGCTTAGTGCATAATGTCCAATAAAGGATAATAAATTGTTTCCTACTTTATATTATTTGACCAATTTTCTAGCACTGCCAAATTTTTACTATTAAAACAGTGCTGGAATCAACACACATGTAGATAAATCTTTGCACACATCTGTAATTATTACCTTAGGATAACCTTAGGATAAATTCTTTCATCGAACTGATGAGTCAGTATTGGAATGAAGAGTTTCGTTACAAGGGTTACCAACAAACTTTTTTTTTTTTTTTTTTTTTTGAGGCAGGGTCTTGTTTTGTCACCCAGGCTGGAGTTCAATGGCACAGTCCTGGCTCACTGCAGCCTCAATCTCCTGGGCTCAAGCGATCTTCCTACCTCAGCCTTCCAAGTAGCTGGTACTATAGGCTTGTGCCACCAAGCCTGGCTAATTTTTTATTTTTTAAATTTTTGTAGACAGTGTCCTGCTGTGTTGCCCAGGCTGGTCTCAAACTACTGGCCTCAAGTAATCCTTCCTCCTCGACCTCCCAAGTGAAACAATCTCCTACAAAGAGAGAAACCTGACACACACAAAACATTGGTTGTGGCTGGGTGTGGTGCAGTGAGATTGCTGTGAGCTATGATAGCACCATAGCATTTCAGTCTGGGTGGCAGAGCAAGACCCTATCTCTAAAAAAAGGGGCTGTTCCATGCTAATTGTATACAGTATTTGTAGCCTTCAATGAATTCAAGCAACGTTGAGGGGAAACCTACAGCACATATACTTTATGGAAGAGTAAATTGCCCGACACTTGTATTATGATAATGAAGCCTTTTTTGTACCACCCTCTAAAAGGGATCTGGAAAGACTTTCATAATTTAGCTTTCTTTCTCCTCCTCTCTACCCAAATAAACTGCATCAAAGAGTCCAAAAATAATTCAATTTTATTTGTTTCCACTTAATCATTCTCTTAGGTGAGAAACTGTATTCTGTAAATGTGAAAGGATACATAGGGTCCTAAGAGTTTCAGTATTGAATCATGATGACACCAAGCATTAGTTGTTATCTAGAATTTTTCTACTGGGTATTTAGCATTATTTTAGGTACTGTGAACATCCTTGGATTCACTGCCTTGAAAAAGCAACATATTTCATTTTAATGCTAATTTAGTAATGTGAAATGTACTATCAGTTCCACTGAGACTCATGTATTTCAAATAAGTGATTTTAACTTTGATCTGTTTAATTTGCTTTCCAGATATTATTTTGGATAGGCAAGATTTTTCTGTTAGTATTTTCACTTAATTTTTACTCCTGATGCTCACCTATTACATCATTTTGGGTCTACTTGATGTTTTAATATTGACACTGCAATGTCTGAATTATGGATCTGAGGGATTACATTGATGTGTAGTTTATTCTAATATAATTGTTGCTGTAAGACAAATCTACTGTGTTAGAAGATCATTCAAAATAGAAAAACTTTTCTAAATATGTTGATTTAATACTCATTATATGATACCATTTTATATACAAATATCACCACTAAAACTTTTGAATACTTACTTTTGGTTATTTTTCACTAATTTTAATTTATTTATTCAACAAATATTTATTGATCGCCTACTATATACTAGGCTCTTGGGATATCCTAAGTGATGAGTTTAGAAATTTAAAAAATAAATGGGGCTTACATTTTGTTATATATTAAAAAATGTATTATACAAAAACATATTCTAATATATATATTCAGTAGTTTATTTCACTTGGATTACATGTTAATTTTTTCAGATTAAAATTTCTTCAATGAATACGATTAGGAAATTTTTTGAAGTTGTTTAAATCTTTAGCTTCTTTCTAGAGCATTACATTTTACTGTAGGGTCAGTTATTATAAAATACAAAAAAAATGCACAAATGAGTCTGAAGACAAATTTTTAATTTGTGATTACTGAGGTAGGAAAAAATCTTGACAATTTTTAAGTGAATAATGAAATATGTAAATTCACCAAAAAAATCCAGTACCTTTATCATTTACATTTAAGATGTAATTTTAAATTTTCACTTAAGCATCTACTGTTTTTTTCTCTCTCTCTTCCTTGGTGTACTCTGTTTTCCTAGATTTTATCTTATTTTTCTTTCCTCCTAAATATATCAGTTCAGGAATTTCCCTTTGGACATGACTGTGGGTGGTCCTCAGAGCTGATCCCAAATTCCCTGATCAGTAATTCTGTTTTAGGTTTTGTTTTGTATAGAAAAAAGAAAAAAGAGAGAGTTGAAAGCTGTATATGCTCCCATCTGAAGTCTTCAATGGAAAAAG
Source organism: Carlito syrichta (assembly GCF_000164805.1). Lineage (NCBI taxonomy): Eukaryota > Metazoa > Chordata > Mammalia > Primates > Tarsiidae > Carlito > Carlito syrichta. The sequence continues at coordinate 208,182 of NW_007252851.1, forward strand.
TATGAATTTAGTCTGGCTGCCAGCACAGCACTAGGGTCTGCTGGAAAAAAAAGAAAATGTAACCCCTTGGGACCTTCCAACGAGTGTGGCCACTGTACAACCTGCCTTATTGCTTAGTTTCAGTTGTCATTGAAAACTTTCAACAAGAGTGGTTCCTGTTTGACTTTTCCCCCGATGGAAAATATTAGACACTAGCTAAGTAGGCCAAAAAGAATGAAAAGTCTGAATAGATGGAAAGATGGTGGAGGAAGTGAGTCAGTCAGGAAAACTCTTAATAGAAAAGAGGTGAAAGGAAATTTCCAAATTGATAAGAGAACAAAAAAATGCCTTGGGCTGCCCATAAAAAGGTTGGTGATTGTTTTATAAAGCCCATTGCTTTCCCCTCCCCCATATATCTGGCCCACATTGCCTCTCATCTCAGTTTCCTGCATCTCCACACCACCCTCACTCTTCTGCCAGCATGTTGCTTACCTATATGGAAAGCATCAGTGATCACCCACCAATTCCTGAGTATGGTGCAAATTCCTTAGTTTAGTGAATCACTGGCCACAATCTAGATCAACCTACCTGTCTGACCTTGTCCCCCTTTTTTTCATGTTCCTTTTTCTCTGGCCAGTTGAGACTATCAACTTTGCCCTAAGCCGTATTTTTGGCCTGGGAATGAACTGTCATCTTTGCCAGTTGGAATTCTACCCAAACTCTGAGGCCCAGCTGCTTCCTGAAGTTTTCCTTATTTTTATTTTTTTATTATATTGTATTATTTTTAATTGATTCAGGAGATGCATGTGCTGGTTTGTTACAGGGATATGTTACATAATAGTGGGGTTTGGCCTTCTAGTATACCCCTCTTCCTAATAGTGAACATTATACCCAAGAGATAATTTTCAATTCTCACTCTTCCATCCTTCCCCTTTTTGAAGTTCCCAGTGTCTTTTATTTCCTTCTGTATGGCCATGTGTACCCACCATTTAGCTCCCACTTAAAAATGAGAACATGTGGTATCAGATTTTCTGTTTCTGAGTGAGTTCACTAAGGATAATGGCCTCCAGCTCCATCCACATTTCTGCAAAAGGCATAATCTCATTATTTTTTATGACTGTGTAGTATTCCGTGGTGCATGTGTATATACACGTGTGTGTGTGTGTGTGTGTGTGTGTGTGTGTGTGTGTGTGTGTCCATTTTCTTTATTCATTCATCTGTTGATGGACATTGAGGCTGATTCCATGACTTTGCTACTGTGAATAGTGAATAAACAGATCCATGCAAGATATGTTTTTGATATAATGATTTCTTTTCCTTTGGGCAGATACCCAGTAATGGAATTGCTAGGACAAATGGTAGTTTATTTTTAGGTCTTTGAGAAATCACCATACTGTTTTCCATAGCGGTTATACTAATTTACTTTCCCACCAACAGTGTATAAGCATTCCCTTTTTTCCACGTCATTGCTCAAAATTCAACAAGAAAAAGACCATCCTGGGCGCAGTAGCTCACACCTGTAATCCCAGCACTTTGGGAGGCCAAAGGAGAAAGATTGCCTGAGCCTGTGAGTTTGAGACCAGTCTAGGCAACATAGTGAGACCTCCTCTCCACAAAAAATTTTTAAAAATAGCCAGCATTGGGTCATGGACCTATAGTCCCTGCTACTCGGGAGGCTAAGGCAGGGGAATCACTTGAGCCCTGGAGTTGGTGGCTGCAGTAAGCCATGACTGTGCCACTCAGCTCTAGCCTGGGCAAAAAAGCAAAACCCCTCAACTAAAAAAACAATAATAATAACTCCATTAAAAAGTGGATAAGGGGAGGGAGGGGCATACCTCATCAACAAGGGTGCCTGCATGATTGGTGTTTATATACCTAACCCTTAATTGTACCTCACATCTTTATAATAAATAAAGTTTTTTTTAAGTTGGATAAAAGACATGAACAGACATTTATCAAAAGAAGACATACAAGTAGCAAAAAAACATATATTAATAATGCTCATCATCACCAGTCACCAGAGAAACGCAAATTAAATCCTGATGTACTCTTAATCACAGCACCCTGAGGCAGACCTTCCCTTATCTGGACTATTGTAGCACTTTTTACATCTCCTGCTTTCATATTAGATATTTGCTCTTTCCTTAATTTCCCTGTAAGATTATAATAACCTCTTTGTGAGGCAAAGAACACATCTCTTCCTCCCATTTTCCTCTATTATGTCTAGCACATTGCCTTCCTTATAGTACCTGAATAATAAAAATGCATTGGATGAATGCTATAAAGAAATCTCATTAAAATCAGGTAGTCCAATGCACATCTCACTTTTTTGTGCCTGATTTCATACTTCCTTCTGTATAGAAATAAAAATATACAGGAATTTGTTACTAAATGGAGACTTTCAGCACCTGTTACAGTGAAGGTTAGTCAGTGGATCCAGCAAGAACAAAGCTTCCCAGCCTGGCTTGGTGTCTGTGGGTATCTGAGCACTGCCATCCCATGTCAAATCTCATGCTACAGGTTACCAGGCAGTGGCAATTACACCATAGGAAGGAGGACTAACATGCACTTGGGTCTCCTGAATTGTTTTTGTAGATTTCACTCTTAAGAGTGTAGTTCTTTTCTTAATGAATTATATGCATCTAATTGCCAGTGATATTTGGATATTTTTTTAACAGTAGGCCAAACATTACAAATATTTAATTGATGATGCATGTGGGGAGAAGTGTTATAAATGTTTTTCTCCCACTTAACTTTTCTGTGAACTAAATCCAAATGTATTTGAATTTTCATAATTCAAATAAAATATCTGTGCCAACATTCAAAGAACAAATACCTGCCAAGCAAAACCTGACAGCATATTCCTTGGTGACATTGAGTCCTTACAAGCTGTGTGTATAGAGTAAGCAACTATCTAAAACTGAGTTAATATGCAAATATGAACACTCCTCACTTAAAATTACATTTTGTATATTAAAACTTTCTCTAGAGTCTATGAAATGTTCAGGAAAAATATAGTTGAGGTTGACCTTAAGTACCTTGCCTCATTATTTTTTTGTCATCTCCAGCTACTAGTCTCTCCAAAGAAAACAACTTTCTTGTTTCTTTTAGTTTTGTGTGTGCCCTGAGCTTGATTCCCAGTTGCTGCTATAAAAAACTGAAATGGTTCCAAACACTGCTATTGTTTTTCCTTTTTTCCCTGTAACCAATATTTAAACATCAAAGATACCCTGGTACTTTTATGTTGCAGAGTATATATGAGACCATATTTTCCCTAAAGTTATTTGCTGTCCAGGATTTTTTTTCTTAGCTGTTAGCCTTCTTTTTTAGAAGTCACCTGACCAGTAGCCTTTTGATTTCACAGGATCACTGGCAGTTGTGTGAAGCAAGAACTGGAGTGGGGCCATATTAAAAGCAGGGAGATGAATTAGGAGATTTTCTTAAAATACTTTATTCAGATATTTAAAAATTTTTAAAGCCCCACCTTAATCATTCATCAAAACTTTTAAAGCTTAAGCATGTTATCAGGGCTCCTTCTAGGGCTGAAACTAAAAAATAATTTGCTTCGCTCAAGAATTTTATTATTTTGGCAATTCCCATGTAAATCAGTATATTTATTGTAAGGGCCTATTATGATAGCTTTTACAGGATGTTTTTTCAAAGTTTTATTCAGTGTGTTAATTCGAAGTGTTTCGTGAGATTCATCTTTGATTAGCTCTGTTAAAAATATTTATATGCGATGTGAGAGAAGAATTTAAATTGTGTATCATTTAATTTTTTTTTGAGTTGGAGTCCCAAAGTTAAGTGGGAGAAGAATATTTATAACACTTCTCCTCACATCCATAATCAATTAAATATTTGTAATGTTTGGCTTACTGGTAAAAAATATCCAGATTGGAGTGCAGTGGCACACTCACGGCCACCACAGCCTCGACCTGCTGGGCTTAGGTGATCCTTCAGCTTCAGGCTTCCAAGTAGCTGAAACTGCAGATACACGCCACCACACCCAACTAGTTTTTGTGATTTATTGTAGAGACGGGAGGTCTCACCAAGTTGCCCAGGCTGGTCTCGAACCCTTGGGCTCAGGCGATCCTGAGTGCTCCCAAAGTACTGGGATTATAGGCTAAGCCACCGCGCCTGGCCCATATAATTTTTTAACGTCAATTTTCCGGCATGATGGACATTAAAGACTCAGAAAGGGGAAGGCGGGAGGGAGGTATGCAATGAAAAATCACCTGTCAGGTACAGAATGCACAGGTGGGGCTAGAGAATACACTTAAAGCACAGGCTTCCTCGACACTGTACAAGGCATCCACGTAATCAAAAATCATTTGTACCCCTTAAAACCAATGAAATAAAAATAAAAATAAAAAGTCTGTTTTCTTTCCTTGTACTTACAAATCATAGAACATTGTTTATTTTCATTTAAGCCTGTTTCCTAAAGAAGTACTAATTATTATGTGTTTTTTTTTAATACTCATGTAGTTAAACTGATTTTCTTAGCTGCAGTTACTGAGTAGGAATAGAAATAGGACATATTTGAATAGCCACAAAACAAACCCAAATATGACCAAAAGTGGAAATATTATATGAATAAATATAAGTATATATCAGGAGACTCATTTGGTAAAAGTTACAATAAATACATAGTGAAAAAAAGAAAGACCAAATATATTTTCTATTACATTTAAAATGCTGAAAGTATTTCTAATTTGGTATGTATGTGATCTCATAAGGAGAGTATATTAAACAAACTGCATCTTCAAATTGCTATTTTGTCCTTTATCAAAAGAAAAAATAAGTAACAGCAATTTAGGGTCAAAAATACCACAAACCAGATTTAACTTTAATTACTGTCTAGCCATAAGAAGGAATAAACTATCAGCCAAGACCAAGGTTCTTTGATCTCACATTTCAACCTTCTTGTCCTCCAGATGAATGGAATGGTCTTTTCTCAAATGTTCAGCAGGCTTTTCACCATTCGATAGGACAGTTATTTTTAAACAGGTTTAAAATATGATCTGGAAAACCATGTTGACTCTATGTGGCATATTTGCTATTCTTAGCCTGGTGGAATAAGCTGGAAGTGGATGAATAATGCAGGTTAGAAAGAAAACAGATGCTAAATATTACAAATAGAAAGGTTTTCCAGCAATGAGACTTTCATTTTAGGACGAGATTTTTGTTGGCACGTTTGGCATTATGACGATTATTGTTTTTCTCTCCAGCTGTTACACATCTGTATTGAAGGTTGGGGCAACTGGCGTTGGTCAGAGCCTTTCAGTGTGGACCATTCCGGAACTTTCATTAGAACAATTCAGTACAAGGGTCGAACTGCTTCACTCATCATCAAGGTTCAGCAACTCAATGGAGTGCAAAAACAGGTAAGTTTCACTGTGTTTATGGCCCAGACAACTCTTAATTATCTGATGTAATGGAGATGAAACTTAAAGAAATGAAAATAAATAATAATTTTCTTTAAAAGTCACAGTGGTTCTGCCTAGTGAAGACTACTACTACCATGCATGTGAGCGCTTAATACGAGCTTGTCCATGATCCTGATGATGATGATGGCTTCAGACCCCTTGTCCCAGGTCTTTTACAAGAGCTGCTAACGAGCAGTAAAATTTACTGAGTTTAGTTTCACCTCTTCTCCCTGTCACCACCTACCTTCTGGTGGAGGTGCTAATGAGCTGTGAAATAGCCAAAAGGCCTTTATTGAAAAGGAAAAGAACCAAAGGTGGTGGTGATTCTGGATAATCCGCCAGTGGATAACCAGGAGTTGGCTCTTGCATGAGAATGATCTGTGAGGAAGTGTTGGGATACTCTCCCCTGACAGAGTGGGCCTGGGTCTCCAGTAAGCTTTTCTTTTCCTAGGAGTTAATATTAACTGCAGTAAAAATTCACTGTAGCCTAACTCTTGGCATATAAAACCTCGGCTCTCAGCACATATTTTTACGTATTTTATAAAACTTCCTTTTGGCTGTTTTTGAAGTTCTAAGCCTGCAAAGGGAAAAAAAGTATCTGACACTTTTTTTGTGTGTTCTTAAGATGTGAAAATGTGGTTTCCAAAAGATGTTTTTCAAGCGTGGAGCATATGACAAGAATAGAAAGAAAAAAAGGAAGTATTAAAATCTGAAAACTGGCTGCACTGCACACATAATAACTGGATTTGTCATAAGAGTTTTAACATATACATCTGCATCTGGATTGTAACAGTCTATCCAAAGCTTATGTGAACTGAGGACATGATAGAAATAGCACTCAGTCCTTGGAAAAGGAGAGATTCCCCTGCTGAGCAGTAGGGGCTATTCTATTGCTGTATGCCAAGGAGTAAGCAGGAAGCAACTGGTGAGATGAACAGTAGGACCCATACCATATACATTCTTGGTCTGCACCTAATCAGGGAGCTGGATTGATGTTATTCTTATTATGGGCCAAAGAAATGAAAAGAAAACTCTAGCACAGGAGTCTCAGAAAAGGAGCATGGAAGAGTTTCCCCAAATAACTGATCGTTCCTCAGAATATCTATTTTAATTGCCCACAGTGGAACAGGGTAAAATGGAAGACACCAAGTATGTGGCACAATCTTTGCCCTTAAAGTGCAAATTTATATAAACCCAACATTGTATACAAGTGACAGTAAGTATGAAGGGCTTTGGAAAATATGTAGAATTTGGATTAAGAGAGAGCATTCCCAGTAGACAGTACATCATAAACAAACTACGGGACAGGTGAGTCTTACTGAAGGACTCATGAGGGGACCAGGCTCCTGGTGTGAGCTTTGAGTCAAAAAATAAGAAGTGTCACTACCTCCCATCTGCCCTCAGAACTCTCTTACATGAATTTGCTCTCAGTGAATATCTGCCCAATAAATATATACTGGTTTTTCCAATTTTGTCACTCATGGTTTCAAGAATACCTTATCTACCTTCCCATTCACTACCATGTCTGAGAAATGGTCATTCAACATCTGTTTGAATAGTTCAGGTAATGAGAGGCTTCTTCCCTCACACAGCAGCCCTTTCTTAGTTGGCTACCACCAGCTAAGTTTTTACCTAATTTTGAACCAAAATATTTCATCATTCCACCAGCTTTTACCATCCCCTAGAACTGTGAGGCATTTACAACAAGCACACAACAACTTGTGAGGACTTCACAACATCTCTCCTCTACATTACAGCTCTTCAAAACATGAGGGGAGCCAGCATGTTACTCCTTAGTTTCCATCTCTTTAGGCCAGTAGTTCTCCTTTGAGTGTGTATCAGAATTCCCTGGAGGGCTTGTTAAAACAGATATCTGGGCTCTACTCCCAGAATTTCAGACTGGGTGTGGCCTTTAGTTTGCATTTCTAACTAGTTTCCAGGTGATACTGATGCCATTGGTCCAGGGATTATACTTTGACTACCACAACCCCAGTCTGAACCTTCCCAGGTGTTTCAATTACTTTGCATGTGATTGTTAGAACATTTATCAATTAGTGAAATAGCAGGGTCTCTCCATAGCAAAATGGTTTTAATGGTGTGTCCTGGTGGTTAAGATCATAGGCAACCTGACTTTATACCCTAGCTAGTTGTGTGAGCTTCAGCAAGTTATTTAATCTCTTTGTGAATCACTTTCCTCACCAGTAAAATGAGGATAGTAATAGTGCCTTCCTCAGGAAGTTAGTGCAAAGATTAAACGAGTTTGTGTGGATAAAGTGCTTACAACTCACTCATAAGCAGACCCTGAGCATTTACCATAATACTATAAGAAAGGGATTGGCTGCAGCCAGAAACTACCAGGGGAGGGAGGCACAAAACATCAATAAGCGTACCTGATCTCAAACCAGGCCAAGTGGGGACCAAAGGGAGGCCCAAACTTTACCTGTATGATGACCACTTGTATACCTAATCCTGAATTGTACTCCACATCTTTAAAATAAAAATAAAAATTTTTAAATTAAAAAAAGTGCTTACAACATGCCTGTCCCACTGCCATAGCCCAGTACACTTTAGTTACAATTATCATCCTGAAAGGTTCTCAGGCTTGAGTAACACTAGTTGGACTTTTTTGTGTTACTACAGTAGCGTCATTCTTATATAAATACTATGTATCATAAGGAATGATGTTAAATTTCAGGAATAGATTAATATATACAATGTGCCTGCACAGATATGACACATTGCAGCAGTATACCAAATAACCAAAATGTTGGTCAATACATTTCTAAAAAATACATTTCTAAAAAATACATTTCTAAAAAATTCTGTTTTACTTCTCTCCCCACCCCTGCCCTCTCCACCACTTATAGATATACACGTAAACACAAGCAAAAGTTTTAAATGTCTTCTTCAGTTGAGTTTAAATTTCTCTTGTGAGAGTAGTTTATCTAGCATCCAGATTAGCTCTAATTAAAGTACATCAGAGACAGGATTTCCTCAATTGGCGAGGTTAGAAAGGAAGAAAGGAACCAAGCTTCAGAAGAGTTTTGTGGATTCTCGACTCCCTCACATCTTGGCTTCTTTCCTTCTACCCCACCTGGGCCTGGAAATTTGCAATAAACCACAGCTGCCTAATTACCAAGGCCTTTCTGAGGAGCTGAGTGTATGCAGATCCCTGATGTACCTTAACCATATTAACATGCCCCTGGACAATGGAGTTTGCTAAACATGAATGTTGGATTATCTGCACTCTGCTTTTCCTATACCCCTTTCATTCCCCCAACTGAATGAAAATTGACCACATAGAAAATTTCTCAGGAACTTTGTACGTTGTACATATTCATGTACACATATTTGCATCCATATTTCTCATCCCTTTGTTGAGGAAACCTTTATCACTCTAGAAACTCAAATGTATGTACATACATAAGTATAGTTGTATTCTCATACATATATTTTTAATCATGGTTAAGATATCATTTTCCAGTGCATCTGGTGCTCTGGAGTTATTCTTTAATATCAGTATTCTCCTTGGCACTGATCTAATAAGAGTTCTGAAACCTGCTAAGTAAAATCATATGTGGAAATCTTCCATACACATCTTTGTGGCTTTGTGGAAGGAGGGGAATTAGTGTGAAACCTGGAAATGTATATTAAAGAGAAACCCTACATTTTAAAAAATTAAGTAGCTGTCTTCAACTGATAAATTAATCTTGAAATTCCAGTCATAATTTTCAAAATAAAGGTCCTGTAAGTTTTGCCACTTTGAAGAAAAGCAGACATAGCTCTCCTGAAGCCTGCACAGGAGCAACCCTGAAAGGGCACCATGCCGTTAAGTGGCCATTTTGGATTTCCCTTCATCTAAGTGGCCTTCCCTCCCTGGCAACTTTTAAGAATTTTCTTTTTATCAAATTTGAAAGCCTATTTAACAGGCCTTTTAGTTGAAAATGAGACTATAAAAACCTACCAAGAGGATCTTTGTCTTGAAACAAAGTGAGTCCCAGATGGTTGCAGAGATTCTGTGGTTTCTGTGAGAGACAGCAAAATTCTCTTCTAAATCTCCTGGGTTCCAAAGGTTCTGAAGCAAGCGCCATGTGCCTGTATTGTCAAGCCTGGGCACATCGAGAATAAGAAGAGTTAAATACTGCTTCAGAGTTTTCAAATGTTTATTTAAAATTAGGCAATGCTATAGCATCATAAGACTTACCATGAGTGTCTAGTAACCCCTAGCATATGCTAAAGAAAAGTTTGTTGCTAATTTAGGACCATGGTTCACTTGACTTTTATGGTTTGTTATTGTGAAAGCATAGTTTTGAAAGCTTATAATGGCTAGAGTATCTAGGGGAAATATAACAGTTAAGCGCAGCTTGGTTTTACAGATGTGCTCCTACTAAAAAAAATTCAAATGGATAGCTGGAAAATAAATGTTTAGAAGACGCTAAACCTCACTATTCAAATAACACAACAAATGTAAAGCAACAATTACATTTATTTTTTGGTCTATTACTCTAGCAGGTTTGTTTCAGTTAAATAATAGTTCGTTCATATATAGTTATTTATTTGTAGAAATAATAGTACATGTAAAATTGTGGTTACAGAGTGCTTTTTCTTTTGAGTTGGAGTCTCACTCTGTCACCTAGGCTAGAGAGCAGTGGTATCCTCATGGCCACCACAGCCTCGGCCTGCTGGGCTCTGGCGATCTTCTGCTTCAGCCTTCCAAGTAGCTGAAACTACAGGCATGCGCCACCACACCCGGCTAATTTTTTTATTTATTGTAGAGACAAGGTCTCACCATGTTGCTCAGGTAGGTCTCAAACCCCTGAGCGCAGGCAATCCTCTCGCCTTTGCCTCCCAAAGAGCTGCAATTATAGATGTGAGCCACCACGCCCAGCCTACCGAGTACTCTTAATGACATGAAAAGATGTATCAATTGGGATGCTTTCAATTTGAAATTGTAAAATATACTTTTTAAGCCAGGCTCGGTGGCTCAGCCTGTAATTCCGTGCCTTTGGGAGGCTGAGATGAGTGGATTGCCTGAGCCCACGGGTTCGAGACCCTCATGGGCAACTTGGCGAGATCTCATCTCTACAATAAATCAAAAAATTAGCCGGGCGTAGTGGCACGTGCCTGTAGTTCCAGCTACTTGGAAGGCTGAGGCGGAAGGATCACCGGAGCCCAGCAGGTCAAGGCTGCGGTGGCCAGGAGCGGCCACTGCACTCCAGTCTGGGCGACAGAGTGAGACTCCAACTCAAAAATAAAAAAAGAAAATATACTTTTAAAACTTCAAGCAGGTTAGTGAGGCAAATACTATTATTATTACTATTTTACATGTATTGTTTCACAAAACACTAAGGAAGAAGGCTGGTTCAGTGTGGTTAAATAAGCAGCTGGGTGCTGTATTTGCTTCTCTTTCATCCTCTTGGATTTGCTGCTGGGTCTGAGAAGGCAGTAAAAGCTGTAAACATCCTCTCACAACACCTTCCATGACAGAAAAGGAGGGCTTCTCTTCTCAGATTGTCTCCTTTATTATCAAGGAGTAAAATCTTTCCCAGAGCCTTTTACCAGTCTTCCCTTTTTATATTATTAGCCAAAACAGAGTCCTATGTTTACCCTAATCGTTGACAGTAAGAAGAATGGAATGACCAGGATTAATTTGTACCAATTATGATACAGCCACAGGGAGCAAGGGAGGTATCTACCTTTCCTGAGCACTTTTTGGCCTTCTGATACCTAAACCAAATCAGGACTTTTAGCAGCAAGAGAAAAGGAGGGACTAACTATTGGAAAGATCACCATTGATGTCTGACACATTTATGTTATGATGGACAGCCTTTATTCTCTTTATTATGGTGTCTAAGTTTTCTTTTAGTAGGCATTAATTGTATGAGAGACTATCAGAGTGATAGACTCTGGGCTAGACTGCCTGGGTAACACCAGGCAAGTTATTCAATATATCTGTGCATACATTTTCTCCTTGTTAAGATAGGGAGTCATAGTAACACCTACTTTATAAAGTTGCTGTGAGAACAAAGTATTAATTTGTGAAAATGCTTTGGATTAGTTAGGGGTCCTCCAGAGAAACAGAACTAATAGAGTTGGGGGGTGGTATATGGGTACAGAGAGAAAGAGAGAAAATGATTGATTATAAATTGATTCATACTATTATGGAACATGTGACATAATCTTAGAAGTCCCAGGATCTACAGTCAGCAAACCGGAGACCGAGGGCAGCCAATGTGTAGTTCCAGTCTGAGTCTAAAGGCCTGAGAACAAGGAGAGCCAATGGTGTAAGTTCCATTCCATAAGCTGGGAAGTTAAAGACTCAAGAAGATCCAATGTTTCGGTCCAAGTCCAAAGGCCAGAAATGACCAATGTCCCAGCTCAAGTAGTCAGGAAGAATGAGTTCCCTTTTACTTGTCCCTTTTCATTCAATTAGGTCTTTCTTTGATTGCATGGTGCTCACCCATATTGGAGGGGGGGCAATCTTCTTTACTCACTGTACCAGTTCAAATGTTAACTATTCTGAGTGTGTGTGTCTGTGAGGATGGTCAGAAACATTCTCATAGACACACTCAGAATACTTTGACTAAATGTGTGGGCATACCATAACCTAGTCAAGTTGACACACTAAAATTAACTAAACACACCTCCAGACTTCAAACTTTAAGGCTACAATAATCAAAACAGCCTGGTATTGATATAAGAAGAGGCATGCAAACCAATGGAACAGGATAGAGATTCCAGAAGCAAAGCTTCAATTTCTAAACCAGCTCATCTGTGGCAAAGCCTCCAGCAACAATTACTGGAGAGAGAAGAACCCTATTCAGGAAATGGTGCTGGGAAAACTGACTGATCACATGCAGAAGACCGAAATAGGACCCCTCCCTATCACCATACACAAAAATTAACTTGAAATGGATCAAACACCTAAACATAAAACCTCAAACTATAAGAATCTTAGAAAATGCAGGAGACACCCTTATGGAAATTGGAACTGGCAACCAATTCCTGATCAAAACCCCAAGTGCCCATATTATAAGAGATGAAATAGACAAGTGGGACCTCATCAAACTGACAAGCTTCTGCAAAGCAAAAGAAACCATCAAGAGAGCAGGGAGACAGCCCACAGAATGGGAAAAAATATTTGCCAACTGTATATCTGACAAAGGCCTAACATTTAGGATCTACAAGGAACTCAAATGTGCCAAAAGGAAAATAAACAGCCCCATTAAAAAGTAGACAAAAGACATGAATAGACACTTCTCAAAAGACGATATACAGGCAGGCAACAGACACATGAAAAAGTGCTCAACCTCACTAATCATCAAAAGAAATGCAAATCAAAACCACAATGAGGTACCACCTAACCCCAGTAAGAATAGCCATCATTAATAAAACAAACAACAGATGCTGGCAAGGATGTGGAGATAAAGGAACACTTCTACACTGCTGGTAGGAATACAAAATAGTGCAACCTCTTTGGAAGATAGTGTGGAGATTTCTGAAAGAACCAGAAATTGACCTTCCATATGACCCAGCAATTCCCCTATTTGGAATATACTTGGAGGAACTCAAGTCATTCTACCAAAAAGATACCTGCACATGCATATCTGTTGCAGCTCTATTCACAATAGAAAAAACATGGAACGAACCATGCTGCCTGGATTAAAAAAATGTGGTACATATACACAATGGAATATTATGCAGCCATAAGAAAGACAAACATATGAACTTCGCAGCAACTTGGATGGATTTAGAGTCTATCACACTCAGTAATCAAAGAAACAAAGAACAGAATACCGTGTGTTCTCACTCATAGGTGGACCTTGAACAATTATCATAATACTATAAGAAAGGGATTGGCAGTAGTGGGAAACTGCCAGGGGAGGGGGAGGGATTGGCAGTTGAGGGAAACTGCCAGGGAAGGAAGGGGGATACCTCATCAACAGGGGTACCTGTATAATGAACATTTGTATACCTAACCCTGAATTGTACCCCAAGTATTTAAAATAAAGAAAAAAACAAGTTAAATTAACTATCATATGCACAGACCTGTAAGTACACTATATATGAGGAAGGACTCAAAAAACCCTGGAATTTACTTATAAGTAATTGTGTATGTATTCTTACATGCATAAATGTCACTCGCCTTCAAAGTACTCTTTGTTTGATTCAGTACACCTATCGAGATGCTTTTTCCACTGCTCAAAACAGTGTTTGAACTGGTCAATTTTGATGCTTTTTAGTGCATCTGCCATTTTTTGTTTCACCTCTTCCACATCAAAATATTTCCCTCTGAGGATTTTATTCACCCAGAGAAACAAACAAAAAAGTTGCTCGGGGCAATATCGGGTAAATAGGGAGGGTGAGGCACAGGGGTCATGCCGTTTTTGGTCAAAAACTGGTGAACACTCAGTGTGGTGTGGGCAGGTGCACTCATAAATCACCCATCATAAAATGGACAAATGTGTTGATAGACTGTCCAGAAAATTTACTGAAGCTGAATGCAGCCTCACAACAGTGCTAGCTGGTATATTGATGCCAGTGAATTCTTAGAGTACTTATCTAGCAAGGGAAGCCTGTATTGCAAGGGGCTTGCCCTCCAAAAGATAATTCTGGGTTTTTTATAGTCTGCCCTCATATATATACACATATACATGTTATTGTTATTATTGTATAATCTGAAAAAATATTACAAATAGGAAATTTATGTGTGAAATATGTGAAAGTTATATTTTCTCCAATCATGGTAAATATTCACATCCCAGAGGGATTTACTTTCTAAAAGCATTTGCTGCATAAAAGTAAATTTTGCATTATCTTTTCAATTTTAACCAGTTTAAGGAACCATTTCTTAATACCTCCTACAAACTATTGTATACTAAATTATTGTCAGTTTCTGGGTGTGCATTTCCACTCACTCTTTCAGGTAAACTATCTTCTGTCTGTGCATATTTCTTTCATAAGTCTTTATCTCCAGCTCCACCTTCTCTTTCAAGCACCACCAGTATTGCTAGCTGGGCACTGGGCTCTGCCTATGTGTCTGTCCTTGACATGCAAACTCAACATGACCAAGGCAAAATTTATTCTTTACTTAAGTCTTTTTTCCTTCTTCTACTGTCTAAGCTAAAGACTTCATTTTCTTGCTATTAACATCAACATAGTTTACTCTGAATGAATGATTACATATTCCAGTTAATGAGGTCTGAATTGATTCATCCTTATGTATTTATTTATTGTCTTTTAGATCATCATCTGTGGAAGACAAATCATCTGTAGTTACTTGTCTCAGAGCATAGAACTAAAAGTTGTTCAGCATTATATTGGTCAAGATGGACAAGCTGTGGTTCGGGAACATTTTGACTGCCTCATGGCCAAACAAAAATTGCCTTCATACATACTGGAAAACAATGAACTGACAGAGTTATGTGTAAGGGCCAAAGGAGATGAAGACTGGTCAAGAGATGTGTGCTTGGAATCCAAAGACCCTGAGCATAGCATTGTCATCCAGGTAGGAGAAGTAGTGTAGCCTAGAAGAAAGCAGCTTTAACTTTTAAACTTTCTCAGTATGTTGTTTACTTGATAAATCCTTTAATTTATGAAAAAGTGATGGATGCAAAAGGGGGAGAGATTTGAAATAAGATCGAAAGACTCTGAATAGTGCTTCTCAAACTGCTTCCTACCCTTCCCACAACAACATGTTTGTATCAGTTCCAGTAGTTCTGATAGCCAAGACTGTCCCTCCCAGATGCAGATGAGTTGTATTTTGAGAAAGATTCTATTGCAAAAAAAAAAAGGATCTTTGTGATAGTCTGTTATTTTTTTATCTCTTCCTCAATCTTTACCATCATCACTTTCATTCCCATAAGACATATTCTCTCTTCCATTCTGCCACTCAGTCTCGTATCAACCTCTCCTTTTGTGAATCCCTTTGTCTTTATGGAAGGAGTTGGCCCCATCGACTCATGTTCACTTTATGCCATAATGAAGTCTGCTTTTGCTTAGTTGTCCTTTTTTTTTTTAATGGCTACTTTTCTATAACTTTAAACTTCTTTTTATCTTACAAACTGATATTATATCAGTGCTTTATTTTGATTAATTAGTAAGCTGTTTAGGATTTAATAGGACTCTTTTCTATCTCATGTGCAGGTGCCATCTTCAAACAGTTCCATTATTTATGTTTGGTGCACAGTTTTGACTTTAGAACCCAACTCTCAAGTGCAACAACGAATGGTGAGTGCTTTCCCAATCCTAAAATATGGTATATGACTCTGACCTTTCCTATTCTGGAATAAATTAAGGTCAGAGTGACCCAGGGAAGAGATTTATTACAAGTTTGCTTCAGCATCAAACAGCTGGAATACTGCTACAAAGCAAATATGAAAGTTGCTCTGTCCTTTTATTTTTATAGATTGTGTTCAGCCCTCTTTTTATCATGAGGAGTCATCTTCCAGACCCCATTATCATACATTTGGAGAAAAGGAGTCTGGGATTGAGCGAAACACAAATTATTCCTGGAAAAGGGCAAGAAAAACCACTGCAAAACATAGAACCTGACCTTGTACATCACCTAACATTCCAAGCAAGGTACTAGAAAAATCCTTACATTTTCCTAAGAGAAATTCAGTAGAAAAGTCACTGTGTTTTGTGGGGGGATGGAGGGTAAGGTGGGTAGAATTTTTGTATGATTTCTTATGAGAATGTTATTTTAAAATTGTCCTTCTTCTCTTTTATAGTTTAGATAAAATCCAGCCGTTCTTATTAAGCTTAGGAATAACCAAGAGGGCTCATCAGAAAATTTAATTTAGATTTCACTGACACATGATTTATCTAGTGGAAGAAGAGATTAATAGAGATCTATACCCAAGAATTGGAGGGATGGAGAGAAGAAAGGGGAAAATCCAGGGCCCAGATCATCTAAAAACTGTGTGCCATAAGTTCCTAAATCACCTACATGGACTCAATCTACAAAAAACTATTGGTCTATAATACATTGGTAGTTTGGATTTTTTTCAATAAACTGTAGACCACTTAAAAAATCTGGAAAAAAAATCTGTTCTTGTTTTTCCTTTCCACTTCTTAGAGAAGAATATGATCCTTCAGATTGTGCCGTTCCCATATCAACATCACTGATTAAGCAAATAGTCACTAAGATACACCCTGGAGGCACAGTTAATCAGATCCTTGATGAATTCTATGGACCAGAAAAGTCCTTTCAACCCATGTGGCCCTATAATAAGAAGGATTCTGACAGGTAACATTCTTCAGCAGTCTTTTTCTACAAAAATTTCTCAACATTAAGAAAGGACCATTCACAAAAATATCAGATACCATAAATGATGTTTTTTAAAAAGTATGTGCATGAATCTATCAGATTCTTGTTTTTTATCATCTAGCAGGTGTATTCTGTAGATTTCTTTATTCATAATCTGGAACATGATGGCATAAAAAGTTGCTTTCTCCTGCATGCAAATGTCAGCATTGGATGTTTCTGATGTAAATGGTATTATACAGGAGCATTGTGTGTCTTAGACATATTTCATGAACACTGAAGTCATCACATTTCATGGAGTCTCTTGGATATGGTATTTGGAACAGGAATGAACAGCTGAGTCAGTGGGATAGCCCAATGCGAGTGAAGCTGTCAATCTGGAAGCCATATGTTAGAACCTTGTTGATAGAACTTCTTCCCTGGGCCCTGCTTATCAATCAATCCAAATGGGACCTCTGGCTGTTCGAAGGAGAGAAGATTGTGCTACAGGTTCCCGCTGGCAAAATTATTATTCCTCCTAATTTCCAGGTACTACAACTTTTTGAAATGAATATGAATTCTTTTCTCTCAACAAGTATATTTCATTCTGTGGTTGCATTTATGATCTTAACAGAATGAATCAGTTCTGGAAAATTGTCCTCTTAGATGCATACATAAGGGGTATGGAATGTTCTTTGATATTCAAAGATGTTTCTGATACCATTTTTTTATCATCAGCACTATTCATGGTTGAGTTATTAAACTTGATAACTTGTACTAGTTACATTCTCATTTTCATTGTGTACAGCATTTGACAAGCATGAGGGCTGGTCTACTCAAGTTTATATTAAGAATATAGAGCATATTATGTGCCAATCTACCCCTAGGTAGTATTTTCTGTTCTGGAATTTCTCTGAGATCTGCAAGGTACTGAAGATTTCTAAGCAACCATTTTTGTCAAGGCCACTTCTCCTTTATAAGTGGACTTGGATGTTCATAATTATGGATGTTCTCTCAGTTGTTGATTTTAACAACACAGCTGACATAGGGAGAAAAACCTAATTGCAAAACAAAATATCACAGGAAGATTTTATGTTCTATCACAAGAGAACTTTCTTTATAAGGCTAGTTCATTTCAAGAAGACACATAAATCTAAAAGAAAATAGAGTAAAAGGAACTCCTAAACAAGATGTTTTTCTGATACAGAAGAATTTCAGATTCCTTTTCTGAGCTTCAGTCTATGAACATCTTTATTCAATTGCATTTTTATTTTTTTAAAATAATCAGATAATATTACCTTATAGAATTGGAATGTTGACCTATATGGACCTAGTGTTGCATGTTATTCTCTTGTCAAATGAGATGAAGCCTTCAGTTTTTAAGTCTTTAGTATTTCCAGGGTAGTGTCACAGTTTGGGTGTGTTCTTCCCCCCTCCTTCCATAAATATGAATTCCATTGTGAATAAAAAAGACATTAGGAACCAAAATAAAATGTATGTTGCCATTCCAAAAATATAAAAAACCAAGGAGGAATATTTCATTTTCTTAGTAAACCTATTATATAATATCAAAAAAATTCCTGAGCATTGAAGTAAAAAATATCAAAGTAAAGAAAAATACTCTATAATTGGGGCATTATTTTTCCAGGAAGCTTTTCAAATTGGAATATACTGGGCAAATACAAACACTGTGCACAAGTCAGTAGCAATTAAACTGGTCCATAACTCGACATCTCCAAAATGGAAAGATGGAGGTAATGGTGAAGTTGTGACATTGGACGAAGAAGGTTTTGTTGATGCTGAAATAAGACTTGGTGCTTTCCCGGGACATCAGAAGGTAAGATCAAAGTCTATGTGGCTCGGAGGAAATAGCATGCCATCCCCTTAACCTGTTTAAAATAAATCTGCCCTTTTCTTTTTAATTCCTTTTTGGTATTACTTGTTCTAAACAATTTATAACAGTGTAACACTTATTTCTTAACTTCATAGACCTCTGTTTTACAGTGCTTTTTCTTTTCTTTACCAGTGATAAAAGCCATGTCACATAATTTATCCAATAATTGTTCTATTTCAGAACACTCAGCAGTCACTTGATTTATAAGATGTGGAGTTTACCCTGGTAAATGAACTTATTCCAAATATCCACAAATTGTACTTGGCCTCTTTTTTTAGAGCAGGAAGTAGAGTTGCTAACATTCTGAGCATAGACTGAAGGGATGATGGCTCCTGCAGCAAAGGTTATATTCCTGGAAAGGGCATCCTCAACAAAATGATGTAGACCAATTCCAATTTTTCCATAGAACCATTGTTAGAAGAGGGAGTTATTCTTAAACCGTAGACTGGTGCCTGTGTTTTTAGGGATAACGATACAAAAAACATGTTTAATCAGTTGTTTAAGTAAATACTAATGGTGTGTGCTTTCAGTATAAATCTAAAGTCTGCTAAAATCAATTAGCTGAACTAATGTAATGTGCTACTAACTAATCACATTATATTGTATGTATGAAAGTACAACATCCCAGAGTACCATACAGAAGTTTCATGCTACACTTATAATATCTTCATTACTTTAGCTGTCCCAAATCAGATAAAGAAGGGATACTTCATCAGAGTAGTAGAATTCAGAGTGTTCTTTTTCAGGGGAGAAGTTAGATTTCTGACAGGCATATTTGAAGAGCTTTTTGAAAAAAGTTCGGGTCATTTGATGACTTTTAAAAATATAAATTTCCCTGATACAAAGAAGTTGGTCTTTCTTCAGTGTTCAAGGCTGGTATCCATTTCCTCAAAGTTGTCTGGGCAACACATGTTTATGCTCTGCCGGCCAAAGCACTGTAACATGGGTGTAAATGGCAAAGAGCTGTAAGCATGAATCACCCAAAGTTGAATAGTTGTAAGTTGAGAACTACCATCAAAACCTGGAAAAAATGTTATCATATTCAGTCAACACCCAATACCTCTAGCACCTCACAATGTGGCCATAGCAAGGGCTGAATAAATGTTTGTGAATGAATGAATGAACTGTTGGAAAATATATTGATGGCACATTATTCTTCAGTAGTGACTCTTAAACCTTTTAGTCTCAGGACCCCTTTATACTCTTAAAAATTATTGAGGACCTCCAAAGACTTTTTGTTTCTGTAGGTTATAGCAATATTTATCAAATTAAAAATTGAAACAAAATTTTTTTAAAACACAAGAACAGACAAACATTTCCATTAGCCATCAGAATAATGATATCACATGCCATATAGCCTCTGGAAAACTCCACTGTCTGTCTTAATATTATTTTTAAATAATTTTGACCTTGGGACCCCATACCCAAAGTTCTCCTATGGGGTCCCAGACACCCTTTGAAAACTGATGTTCCAGCATTACCATTACTAGATGGGCATTTTTAAGCAAGTTAGCATCTTCTCTTAGCATGAGTTCCACACATACCATGGTAAGGAAACGAGACGATGCATGTAGTGGTTAAGAGCGTCACTACAGAGCCAGACTGCATGGGTTCTAACCCCATCTAGACACTTTTTATCTTTGTGACCCTAGACAAGTGACTTAACCACTTTACACCTCATTTTTCTCCTCTGTAAAATAAGGATAATAGTAACAAGCACATGTAGGTATTGTGAGTATTTTGAGTTAGTATGCATAAAGGACTTAAAACAGGTGGAACACAGTATTGCAGTATATGAAGGTCCATTCTCATTGTTTTCTTCATCATCATCATCATCATCATTAAAGTTCCCAGAATTCTCCTTGGTTCGTCATAGGCATTCAGCAAGGTAGCTGCTACGATGAGCCTGAGGAGGAGGCCAACTGAGAGGAATTCTGTCAAGTAAGATGAGCAGCACTTGTTAGTGAGTTAGTCCTTTATAAATAAATATTGTGTGAGGTAATTTGTGAAACAATCTGAAAATAAATCTCTTATCTATTATTACAGCAACAGCAAAAGTAACCAGCTTGCTAATGTATTCTGTTGTAGAGTAAATATTGACAGGGGCCAGGGCATTTTTGAGATTTTTTAAAGGGAACACTGTTAAATACTCTGCATAAAAGGTAACATTAGCACTGTCCTGGGCAAACCAATAGAAAAAATAAACTTTTAGGAAGACTGAAGAGACTTTTTTATATGCCTTAGAATATTGTCAAAATTATTCTTTTCTCTATTATCTTACAGTTATGTCAGTTCTGCATTTCCTCCATGGTACAGCAAGGTATACAAATCATTCAGATTGAAGACAAGACTACAATAATCAATAATACATCATATCAAATATTTTATAAGCCACAGTTATCTGTCTCCAGTCCCTACTCTGGACAGGAGGTAAGCAAGTCATAATGTGATTGCTTTATGTATACTTTGATAAAGTAACAACAAATAGGACTAGCTTCTTTTTTAACCTAGAACAAATAAAAAGCCAACACTGAATGCAGGTAAAGAGAAATTCATTTGTTTTTGTTGTAATTAAAACCAGGGATGTCATGGCCACTGCTACCAAGTTCATTAATAAGGAGAAATCCTACAAAGCAGCAGATCCTGACACACTGCTGGATTAATTCTGCCTATGCCCTCTCTGCTCAGCAGCTCCAGCCCAGCCCTCTAACCTGCTTGCTAAACCCCCACTAGCTGGGAGGCAGTTCTGGGTCACATGCAAAAGCACATCTGCCTCACAGCAGTAGCGCCTGAAGAGCCATGTGGGCAGAAGGCTAGGGTCAAATGGAGCCACAGATCTGGGAGCAGAGAGCTCTGGGTCTACAAGAAGAGTAAATGTGGAAATGTGCCAGCTCATTTATGTCAACTTCTTGATGGCAGAATATGCAGAAAATAAATCCAAGAATGTTCAATGGGATTTTTGATTCAACTCTTCACACAATTAAAATTGTTATATTCTAAGAGAGTAAGCAGAGGTTTTTTTCACTTAAATGTTGTATTTTAGACTCAGGGGTACAAGTGCATGCTTGTTACATGGGCATATTACATGCTGGTGGGGATTTGGCTTCGGGTGTCCCCATTCCCCAGCTGGACCCAGTAGGTAGCTTCTGAACCTTTGCCCCACCTCTGTGCTTTTAATACCCCCAGTGTCCATTATTTTCATCTGTATGGCCATTTAACTCCCACATATAAGTGAGAGTATGTGGTGTTGGGTTTTCTGCTTCTGAGTTAGTTTACTTAGGTTCTCTAGCTCCATCTATGTTGCTGCGAAAGACATGATTTCATTCTTTTTTATGGCTGTGTAGTATTCCATGGTGTATGTGTGTATATCATATTTTGTTTATCCAGTCAATCATTGATAGACCCTTAGGTTGGTTCCATGACTTTGTTATTGTGAATACTACTGCAGTTAACATCCAGATGCAGGTATCTTTTTATATGATTCATTTTCTTTTCAGTAGCTACCCAGTAATGGGATTGTTGGATTGAATGGTAGTTCTATTTTTAGTTCTTTGAGAAATGTCCATTCTGTTTTCTGTAGAGGTTGAACTAGTTTATATTCTCACCAGCAATATATGAGCGTTATTCGCATCCATGCCAACTCATTCTTTGAGTTTTTAATGATACCAATTCTGACTGGTATAAGATGATATTTCATTGTGGTTTTAATTTGCATTTCTGATAATTAGTGATGTTTAGAGTATTTTTTTCATATGATTGTTGGCTGTTTGTATATCTTCTTTTGAGGGGTGTCCATTCATGTCTTTTGCCCACTTTTTGATGTGTTTGTTTTTTCCATGTTGAGTTCCTTGTAGATTCTAGATATTAGTCCTTTGAGACATAATTTGCAAATGTTTTCTCCCATTTTATTTGTTTTCTGCTCACTGTTGATTATTTTGCCGTGAAGCTTTTTAGTTTAATTAAGTCCTATTTGTCTATTTTTTGGTTGTTGTTGCATTTGCTTTTGGAGTCTTCATCATAAATTCTTTGCCTAGGCCAAAGGCAATGTCCAGAAGAGTTTTTCCTAGGTTTTCTTCTAGGATTTTATGGTTTTAGGTCTTATGTTTAATTCTTTAATCCATCTTGAGTTAATTTTTGTACATGACAAGAGGAAGGGGGGCCAGTTTCATTCTTCTGCATATGGCTAGCCCATTTTCCAAGCACTATTTATTGAATCGTGTCCTTTCCCCATTATTTATTTTTGTCAGCTTTGTCAAAGATCAGTTGGTTGTAGGCAAGTGGCTGTATTTCTGGGTTCTCTATTTTGTTCCATTGATCTGTATGTCTATTTTTGTACCAGTACCATGCTGTTTAATTGCCATAGCCTTTAGTATAATTTGAAGTCAGGCAATGTGATGCCTCTACATTTATACCTTTTACTTAGGTCTGCTTTAGCTATTGGGGCTCTTCTTTCAGTTCCATATAAAGTTTATGATTGTTTTTTTCTAGTTCTGTGAAAAAGGATGTTGGCTTTTTGATAGAGATTACATTGAACCTGTAGATTGCTTTGGGCAGTATAGTAATTTTAACAATACTTATCCTTCAGATTCATGAGAATGAGATATTCTTCCATTTGTTGTGTTATCTATAATTTATTTCATCAGTGTTTCATAGTTTAAGAGTAAGGAGAGATTTTAAAAGAACTTAAAAACAGAATATCCTAAGTGCTATGCTAGTGTTTTATGCTATTGAAATTGTCATATAGAAAACTATTATCTCTTTACCTTTGTCTGCACCTGTTGTTATCCCTTACTTTCAGCCCCTAAAAACTATGTTAGGATAATCAAATAGGGGTGGGCATGGTGGCTTATTCCTGTAATGCCAGCACTTTGGGAGGCAGAAGCAAGAGAAATGCCTGAGCCTAGTGAGGGGTTTGAGACCAACCTGGGCAACTTGGCAAGCCCTCATCTCTACAATAAATCAAAAAATTAGCCAGGTATGGTGGCGCATGTCTATGAGTCAGCTAATTGGAAGGATGAATCAGAAGGATCACCTGAGCCCAGCACGTCAGGGCTGCAGTGACCATGAGCATGCTACTGCACTCTAGCCTGGGCGACAAAGTGAAACACCAACTTAAAAGAATCATCATCAGGGCAACCCCTTCCGGTCCCCTCCCACTCTGGGAGCTTTTCTGTCCTCTCGATAAATCCTGCTTTCTCAAAATAAAAATAAAAAAAAGAATCATCATCATCATGATCAAATAGGATGAAAGTCTTATACTTTTAAGCTTACAATGTGTTGTGCTGTAGTTAGCCCTTTGTCTCCATGGGTTCCACACTCATGGATTCAACCAACCACAGATCAAAAATATTTAGGGAGGAAAAATTGAAAATAACAATACAGTAATTAAAAAATAATGCAGAATAACAGCTGTTTACATAGCATTTACATTGTATTAGGTATAATAAGTAATTTAGAAAAGATTTAAAGTATATGGAGCTGGGGCACAATGGCTCACCCTGTAATCTCAGCACTTCAGAAGGCCGAGATGGGAAAATTGTCTGAGGCCAGGAGTTCAAGACCAACCCAGGCAACATAGTAAGATCTCATGTCTACAAAAGATCAAAAAATTAGCTGGGCATGGTGGCTTGTGCTTGTAGTCATAGCTATTCGGGAGGCTAAGGCAGGAGAGTCACTTGAAGCCAGCAGGTCGAGGCTGCAGTGAGCCATGACACCACTGCCCTCCTGTCTGGGTGGCAGAGTGACACCCTGACTCTAAAAATAAAAATAAAGCATACTGGGGGACATATATAAGTTATATGCAAATACTACACCATTTTATATAAGGAACTGGATCAAAATTAGTGGATTTTGGTATTGGGCAGGGTCTTGGAATAAACTTCCCGCAGATACTTAGGGACAATTCTATTTACAAATATGTCTGAACAGCAGAATTTCATCCTGGTTCACTGAAGTTTTGGTCAAATAAAATAGGTGGCTAGAATTACCCAGCTGATTCCCAATGGCAAATAAAGGTCAGCAGTATTTGCATTGTAGGTGAGAATTTGACGAGGGAATCAACATGTGTCCTAATAATTTTCTTGCTTCTTCCCACCGTAGGGTTTCCTGAGACATTGGGCCAGGGCTTCCCACACTGATATTTACTCATCTGTAAAATGGGCATGATTTTGCATTCCTTGCAGGTTTTTGTGAGGATTAAGTAAGATAAGTGAAAAAGGATAGGCACTCAGTAAATGGTAGCAGCCAACAGCAACTGCAACATCAACATCACACAGAACTGATTTGCCTTACCTTCCTAGAGAGAAGAGGATGGCGCTGGTTCTTCCCAGCAGCTGAGGAGTATCCTCTTTTTCAACCCTGACCCTGCTTCAGGCAGGTGTGGGGTTTTCTTTTTTTTTTTTTTTTTTTTTAAGAAATAATTATGTTATGCCTAGCTACTCAAGGTGACTGTGGGGCAGTAGGGAAAAGACCAAACTCAGGAGCAGGACACAACTTCTGACTGGGCTTTGCCACTGATTGGCTTTGTGATGGTGGACAAGTCGTCAGCTCTCTGGAAAGCAGTTTCCTCAGCTGTGAAAGAGGAGATTCAAACAAATTATCTCCAAATGTCCCCTTTAAGTGTGTCAAAAGTCATGTGGAATTCCACCTGAGGGTTGGGATCAGAGTTTGCTCCACTCTTGGGATGAGCCTTAAATACAGTTTGTCCTCTGAGCTCCCAGGTCTCTGTTTTGTATCCCATTCAGATCTCCTCTTCCCAGCATCCCTGGCATGCCACACACTTTCAGCACAGCCATACCTGTCCAAGAGGGCTCCCTCCCCAGCACATGGCATAGGAATCTTTTTTTTATGTGCTCCTCTTCATCTCCCCTGGCAGTTTCTAGCTACTGCCAATGGCATAGGGATTTTTGCAGTAGCTGGGGGACAATGAGAACTTGGACATATTTTCATCACCCTAGCTCTATGTTTCACTGTGCCCAGAAAGGCAGACCCTGCTGTCACTGCTTGTAATTTTCCTATTCAGGCTTCCTCATGGGAACATATTCCTAGTATCCCCCTGTCCCCAACCCGGCCACTTTCTGAGAATATGTGGTTATGGATGGTATCTTAGAAGATGTACTTTTAAAAACTTAGCTTTGCTGTATTACTGTGATTAATGTGCTCTTTCTGTATTGCCTTTTCTTTTTTAGTATTTTCACGTTCCAGACAGTGCTACTTTTAGCATTTGCCCAGGTGGAGAGCAGCCTGCTATGAAATCCAGCTCCCTTCCTTGCTGGGACTTAATGCCTGACATCAGTCAGTCGGTGTTGGATATATCCCTGTTTCAGAAACAGATCTTGCTGGGCTTTTCTCCTGGCACAGGTGCCGACAGTTCACAGTGCTGGAGCCTGCCAGCAATAGTTAGACAAGAGTTTCCCAGACAGAGTGTGGCCGTGCCCTTCGGGGATTTCAGGGAAAATGAATTCTGTACCAGGTATTTTGCATATATGTAAAATTATTTTTTCTTTGCTTGTCACTGTAGTTGTTCACCAAGATGCCAGGGGAGACAAAATGGTTGACTGCTCCCCATATGTAATACTAGGCTCTACTTTTATTTTTAGTGACTTTTAGACATTGCATACAATTGGTCAAATGTTACCATCACATTTGGGTTGTCTCAGTGCTCTACTTATGAGATTTTTCCCTTATACAGCTTGTCCTGGGGGGGGAAATTGTACCATAGAATAGCAGCACAACATCCTAATAAAATACCACCTTTTATGAGTTCTTAGCTTCTATAAAGTTGTAAGAAATAAGGGGTTGAAATATGAGAAAGTAAAATAGGAAAATCTTTTTCAATATTTTACTTTCACTTCAAAATGGAATTTTTCTCAAAAAGTCATTAAGAGAAATAACTTAGATAAACACAAGTCACAGAAGACTCTGTTCTGTGTTGTTCTTGCACACAAGTTTAGTTGCTCCAATCACCGATTACCATTTATGCAAATAACAACCACAGATTCAAGCCAGAGACATGTAATGGTTTGTTCATACCGGACTTCCATTATGTGGTTGTTTTGCATGTAGTATGTCCCTTCTGCAGCTGTCAGGAATAACTTACTTATAATATTTATAACAACTACAAAAGAAAACATATTGTGACCTTATGAGACGTACCCCATTTTCATGTTATGAATTTATAGACTCTTTGAGATTTTAGCCATGCTAACTTTTTTGATGTATAAAAAGACTTTTAATAGTAATATTTTAAAAGGTAACAGCCTAACTCAAGTTGTTGAAAATGGTGAGAGTCTATTCCCTACATACACCCCTTCTCTTTTCACAGTATTCACAAGCATCCTTGATTTTACAAACATTTTTCCTCCCTAACACTATAGAGGAGTGGTTATCCTAATATTCTGGTTGGAGATGTTAAGTATGGTGAATTTAAGGAAGTGTTTTTGAAAGCTATGTGAACTTATGTCATTTTTTATTTTTTATTTTTTTGAGTTGGAGTCCCGTCGCCCAGACTGGAGTACAGTGGCTGCTCCCGGCCACTGCAGCCTCGACCTGCTGGGCTCCAGCGATCCTTCCGCCTCAGCCTTCCGAGTAGCCGGAATTACAGGCACACGCTACCACACCCGGCTGATTTTTGATTTATTGTAGAGATGAGGTCTTGCCAAGTTGCCCAGGCGGGTCTCGAACCCACAGGCTCAGGCAATCCACTCACCTCAGCCTCCCAAAGTGCAGGATTACAGGCTGAGCCACCGAGCCTGGCTGTCAATTTTTAAAATTATTTTTAAAACTGAAAGACAAAATGTAAACCAAAACCTTATTTGGAAACTAAGTTTAAAACTTTAAGAATTATAATCTAAGTTAATCTTATCCCCAAATACTAAGCAGGATATTATGCTGAAAATACCATACTCCAGCCCAGGCCCCAGCTTTCTTGATATCAAAAACAAACTATCTGAGGTTGGCTTGCCCAGCTCTTTCAAAATTAGACTGGGAAAAGAACTTCTCTGTGAATCCAAGAACTATATTGTGAAAATGAATTTACTTCTTACTGTCCCATCTCCTTATCTCTTTGCTCTCTTCAATCCAGTGATGCACATTTGATAGTGTTATTAATGTGCATTCACCAAATGTTAATGGACAATTTACTTTGGCATTTCAGAAAAATACAATCTTTGAAAAGATTGGGGAATTCTTTAGTACATCATTGACCTCTTTCAATCAGCATAAACTAAGGGCTACAATTGGCAAATTATCTGATTTATTTTATTAATTTCTACAATCATTCCATGTAATATAGACTTCAGAGTGAAATTTTTTCCTGCTTTGATATCACTTTGGTATCACTTGGTAGTCTGTGGTCTAAGTGGGAAAATTTTCTTCTCTTCATTGCAGAGGGCAAGCTATGCTCACACAGGTGTTTTTCTAACTGCAAATAATACAGCTTTGCTTCTGATTGTCAAAATGTAGATTTTGTGAAATATGATCTTGTGAAGACTGACAAGTATTAAAAGCTTACCTATCTTTAGAATTTAAAAAAGAGCAAGCACCCAAATTTTCTAGTAGTTCCTCTAAAAGTAGGTCAGGTGCTCCTTTACCAAACTTTACTAAGCACTTGTGAAGAAGAAGGTACCTTGTGTGAAGAGTTTAGGCACATATGCATAGGGAGAAAGAACAGCAGGAAAGGTTAGCACGAGGTTGGCTGTGGGTGGCAGAGGGTTTTTTCCCTTTAAATAATTTTTTACATTTTTTAATATTTTATGATAACTTATGCTACTATTATCAAAAAGCCAGTAAACCTATAATTAGTGTATGACAGTCAATAAATGAGAGGGTGACCTCCGTTTTGTGGAAAATATCTCCTTTGAGTTATAAAAAGATGTTCTAGAGTTCTGAATATTGCAAATCTAAATATACATGTTCCAGGAGAGAAAGCATTTTTTTTTCCTAAACCATTTCTGTCGTTTCTACTCTAGGGCTATAGCACTGACATATCAAGAACATTTCGGAGTAACTTATTTAACCCTCTCAGAAGACCCTAGTCCTCGAATAATTGTCCACAACAGATGTCCAGTAACAATGCTTATGAAGGAAAATATTAAAGGTATATTTTATATGTTGAATTTAGATGGCACAAAACTTGTATTTTTTTCTGGAGACTTTTTGATTTAGTAGTTATCTGTGAGCCTGTGAAGAGCATTTACATACAAGTACTGTTCATCCCTCCTTGAGAAGTTTCTTTTGTCACATTATGCTTAATATCTCCTAAGTCTTTGTCTTTAAGGCCTAATCTTGCATAACCTTTTTTAAACTTTCAGATATTCCAAAGTTTGAGGTTTATTGCAAAAAAATTCCTTCTGAGTGCTCAATTCATCATGAGCTCTATCATCAGATTTCCAGCTATCCAGACTGCAAAACCAGAGACTTACTTCCAAGCCTCCTTTTGAGAGTAGAGTTGCTGAATGAAATAACAACTGAGTGGAGTGATGCCCTCGACATCAACAGTCAGGGAACACAGGTCAGTGAGCCGCATGTGTTCCTGCTGAAGCCTCCAAAAATATTCCCTTTTCAGAGGTTTTTGGTTGTCTGTTTTTAAACATAATTTTCAAAATGCTGAACTCCTCTCTGTGTGAGGGTACATGTGTATCCATTTTCACATCCTCACTAGGTTATAAACTCTCTAACACAAGTATGTATCTTCAAAGTAGACTGTATGACTATTTACCTCTTAGAGAGGAGCACTTAGTAAAAGCAAGCCCATCTTAGATCTAGTCCAAGGTCAAAAGTGAAATAAAATTGTTAGACTTGGCCGGGTATGGTGGCTCATGCCTATAATCCCAGCATTTTGGGAGGTGGAAGCAAGAGAATTGCCTGAGTCCAGGGGTTCAAGACCAGCCAGGGAAACTTGGCAAGTCCTCATCTCTACAATAAATCAAAAAATTAGCCGAGTATGGTGGCATATGCTTATGGTTCCAGCTACTTGGAAGACTGAGGCAGAAGGATCACCTCAGCCCAGCAGGTCTCAAAAAAAGAAAAGAAAGAAATTGTTTGACTTCTCTATACAGAAGGTAGTCTAGCTGTACAGGTTTTATAATACCAACCCTAAACTAATACCAACCCTAAACTAATTCCCTCTTAAAAACTTACTAATTTTTAAATATGCATATTTATCCTAGAAATACATAAAATCCTGCAACTATAAATACAGTTTTAAAAACCTGAGCAGAGCTGGGCTCAGTGGCTCAGCCTGTAATCCCGCTGAGCGCTTTGGGAGGCTGAGGTGAGGGGATTGCCTGAGCCCGCGGGTTCGAGACCTGCCTGGGCAACTTAGCGAGACCTCATCTCTACAATAAATCAAAAATCAGCCGGGTGTGGTAGCGCGTTCCGGTAATTCCGGCTACTCGGAAGGCTGAGGCGGAAGGATCGCCAGAGCCCAGCAGGTCGAGGCTGCAGTGACCGGGAGCGGCCACCGCACTCCAGTCTGGGTGACAGAGTGAGACTCCAACTCAAAAAAAAAAAAAACCTGAGCAGATAAAATGTCCTGATTTAGTTCTGTGTTACTCTGGATGTTAGTAGTATTATATCTGTTGGAAAACCAATATGAAACTACCTAAGAGACACTTCTGGCACTGGCTTATTTTATAATTAATAGAAAAGTACTCTGTGGGACTAGCAGTAGTGGGACACTGCCAGGGAAGGTGGGGGCACATAACATCGATGAGAGTACCCAAACCTGACCTGTACGATGATCACTTATGTACCTAACCCTAAATTGTACCCCACATCTTTAAAATAATAATAATAATAATAATAATAATTAGAGAAGTACTCTGAACTATAAAAGAAAATGACAAATTAATTCAACATTGTCTTTCTGCTGAACTTAAATTTTACTATTTGTAAGTGTACAATTCAATGGCATAAAATACACTGCAATGTTGTACAACCATCACCACTATCTATTTCTGAGGCTTTTATATCATTCCAAACAGAAACTCTTTACCCACTAAATAATAACTCCCCATTGTCCCTTACCTCTGGTAATCTCTATTCTACTTTATGTCTCTATGAATTTGCCTACTCAGTATTTCAGGTAAGTGGGCTCATAAAATCTTTGTCCTTCTGTGTCTGGCTTATGTCACTTAGCATAACGTTTCCAGGGTTCAATCATGTTATAGCATGTATCAGAACTTCATTTAGTTTTAAGACTGAATAATATGTGCTGTACTTTTTAAAAGTTCTTTTACCTTTATTAATTCACTTGGTCTTCACAACAGGTTTGTGAAGTAGGTTCTATTATAATGGTTACAAAACACATATTTAAATTTGAAAAATTACAGTAATAATGGTTATCATTGAATAATCACTTGCTCTGTGCCAAGCATTGTGCTAAGCACTTTACATGTATTCTTATCTAAGCTTTACAACAGCCATATAAGTCAGAGACTCTCATCTCCATGTTATAGAAGTGGAGACTTCCAGAAGTACCTTGGTCTAATTCATGGCTATTACCAGAGAAGGGTCTGGGATTTCATGCAGGTCTGCCTGGCTCCAAAGCCAGTGAATGCTCTGAAGAACAATGCTATGCATGCTCCTTCCTTACCTGGAATTCCTTGACTCCCCTTTTCCTCAGTCCTCCTGGTACATTCTTTCTCATCTCAAGATTTAGCTAAAGCCCCTGTGAAGTGTATGTGTGATGTGTGGAATGAATGATCTTCTAAGAGAGAGGGGGAAAGAGGTAGAGACCTGGGAGAGCAGTAGCTGTGGAAACGGGTGAAGATCTAGACAGGGACAGGTGAATGAGTGTCTGGAGGGCCACACACCCCTGGAGACCTGATTTGTAGTGGCCCCAGCTACCCAGGGCATGGTTTCCATCGACAGTGCTCATTGGATGAACCCTGAAAACCTACTGGATCTGGGCAGCATCATGAGATGTTCCCAGTCTCATTAATTTACAAAATAAACATTTCAAGTTTCTCAAGGGTCCCTGAACTCCCCTGCATTGGTTTGAAGATTTTTTGAAATCTTACTTATATATGACTAGGGAATTCTTTACAATAGGCACTCTGCCTGCCAAACCTTATTTTGGGGATTCCCATTCACTCTAATTTCCTCCAACCCTTGTAGTTGGGCATACTTCAAAGCTAAGAGGAGGTGCTCTTTCCAACACCCCTATCATCCATGGCTTGAGCACCCAGCAGTCTCATGTTCCCATTCATCTTTTAGGAGCTGTGTGCCATATGTCCTGCAGACTGTGGTTTACTCTGGAGGAAACCATTTCAGACCCTCACCGACATCTTCTCAGCAGTACCCCAGGGCATATTAATCACCGGGGAACACAGGGAGCTGCATCCTCTGATGAAAGGAGCAGCTCTTCTGTAGGAGGAAGTTTGTCTTCCAGGAACCTTCTCTCAGTCCTTGGTCTGAGGGGTGGATGTGAATTTCAGAGCTGACCCAAGCAAGCAAAATAAAAACACCATAAAATCCCCATTATGCTGCAAAGAAGAAAACTTTAGCTTTTGCCAGTCATAGATCTGCCCTTGCCACTGTTTTATAAATGGGACCATCTCATATTGTATACTTTTGAAATGAATTCCATGAGGCAATATGCACAAAATAGTTTTATAATCTCAGATGAATTCTTTGGACCAACAATTATTGAGAAGACCTGATAGCATGCAGGCCACCAAATTCTGATTGTAAGGTTGGTGTGGGTTTTCTGGGGTTATGTCCCTGGCTCACAACTGGTCAGAAAACATCTCATGCTTATTCAGCCACAGCCCTGCATGCAGCCCCTGGCACTCATATCCACAATTTGATAGTGGGTAACAGGCTGACTTAAGAGGGAAAATCTTTAGGTTCTCAATAAATAAAGACATAAAAAATAAGTTTACACTGGTAATTTTAAGTCATAATTTTGGTCCTATCAGGTAAATCATTTAGATTCCTGTCATAGTATATGGGATTTCAGTTTCCAATACCCAGAAACTTTATTTTTGTCTGAGTAAGGCAGCATTATTTTGAAAAATTCAAGACAAGATACAAAGATATAATGGTTCCCATTTAACTAACATCAACATTTCATTTCATTCAACCAACAAACATTCCCTGAGCTTCTAATATGTGCTTGACATTATAACTTGGTACTGAGACTACATAAAATATACTGAACCAAATGGAACACAGTCCTTGCCCTTAGGAACTTTACACAGGAGGAGATAAATAATAAGAAAGCAATCCCACAGGCAGTTCTATTATTGTAAAGGCAGAGAGCTGTGAAGGAGAAGCGCGGCTCTGCTGTGAGAGTGTGCAACAAACTAGCTTGAGAGGCCAAGGAGGGTGGCTGTGGGAGGGAGACCTTGTATCTGTGCCCTCAAGGATGATAGGCATTCACTAGACAAGAGTGGGAGATTTTTCCAGGTGGAAAGACCAATATGTCTGAAGCTTTGGTGCTCAGAGAGAGCATAGTCCTTTCAGGAAACTAAATGCCAGTGTGGCTGTAGCACCCATTGAAGGAAAGGGGGTAGGAGAGGAGGCTGATGAGGCAATTAGAGACCAAACCTGGTGAGACCCTGTATGCCCTATCAAAGATTTTGGTTTTCCTCTTAAGAGCCAAGGGAAGTCACTGAACTGCTTATGAAAAGTAATTTCTGAGTCATTGAAATAGCCAAGAAGAACCCCCAAAAAAGTACATTAAAATTGTCCCCTTTACAGGTGAATTCTTTTCTGTAAAGTAAATTCTCATGATCTTTGACTCTGAGCTGAAGTGTTTAGTGGGCGTCAGCGTCACTGCTGTTTCTTCCGAAATTGTTTGCTTTGGGAGGGGGAGGAGAGAATGACAGTCCTTCATGTTTGTATAGGTCTGACCATTTACAAAGTGTTTTCACACCCATGGCCTTCATTCTTTCATTCGTTTGCTCAACAAAGTTTTATTGAGGACCTATCAGGAGTCAAACCCTTTGCCCTAAGTAAGGTATAATTCCTGCCTCCAAGGATTTGAGTAACTAATAAATAAATTATAGATAGAGCCT
>NW_007252851.1:242804-289235 GCF_000164805.1 Carlito syrichta
CTTGTTGCTACTGGCCTAGTCCAGCTTGTTGAAACCACATTTTTTAAAAAATGTGTGATGCTGTCATCTAACATAATAAGTGTCCCTGGTAGCTTTATGTCATCTATAGATGTGGTAAGCATGCACTGTACATGTTCATCCAAGTCATTAATAAATGTGTGGAACAGGACAAGTTCACGGTCTATATATACTGTGGGTGTCACTAGACATCTCCCTAATGCATGGGCTCAATCAGCTAGCAACACACCACTGTCCTGTCATTTAGACCACATTTCTTAAATAAGAAATAGCATCTAAAAGCATTTTTAAACTATACCATATAAGATAGTTCTTACCTACAGGAATATCAGGAGACAGTGTTAAGTGGCTTGGTGAACCAGGACACAAATATGCAATCAGTTCAATTGGTACAATTCACACCAAGGTAACCCTAAGCACAACTGCTTAAAGCAACAGGTAGTCATTTTCAGGGATATCTTTACCTTCCATACAGAAATTTGTATGCAGAAAAAAAATTCTGTCAATCCAAATGAGTATCTGATCTACAAAATGTTTAGTGCAAGTATTTTGGCTTCCCCTACACCCAGGATCAGGACCAGAACAGATAGCAGCAAGCTGGCACCTACTTGTAAAAGTCTGCCAGGTGCCTTGGACTAGAGTCTTCTATGTGTTTACAGTTTGTCCTGGCTGAGTCACAACTGTCCCCAAAATACTCATGAGTAGGGATTCCCTAAAATGTTTTTCAAAAAGTATACAGAAGGAACAAATTACATCCAGAATGTCTACTGTTTTCTTTTCATCCCTATCCAACCTCTTCTACCTCGATCAACTTAAAAATTCATCCTCCTCTTCTCTCTGGGAGCCCTAACTCATCATAGCTTTAGCTACTGTCTATCATCCGATCACTCCCACACATTGATCTTAGGCCCATATCCTTCCCAATCTCCAGATTCATGTTTCTGGTCACCCGTCTCAGCCTGAAAACCCTGCAAACACCTCAAATTCAACACGTCTAAAATCTAAAACCAAGATGATCATTCTTCATAGCCCAGGCCAACTTCTTCTAGAGTCTCTGCTTCAGTTAATGTCATCACGGTTTTCTCAGTATAAAAACCTTAAATAATATTGATGTAAACTTATATTGAATGCTGTTTTATCTCAAGCACTCTAAAGTTATTGTTGGGCCAGGTACGGTGGTTCACGCCTGTAATCCTAGCACTTTGGGAGGCTGAGGTGAGACGATTGCCTGAGCTCCAGGGTTCGAGACCATCCTGGGCAACTTGGCAAGACCTCGTCTCTACAATAAATTTTTAAAAATTAGTTGGGCATGGTGATGCACGCCTGTAGTTCCAACTGCTTAGAAGGCCAAGACAGAAGGATCACCTGAGCCTAGCAAGTTGAGGCTGTAGTAGCCATGAGCATGCCACTGCACTCCAGTCTGGGGACAGTGAGACTCTGACTCAAAAAAAACCCCAATTTTTAAAAAATAAAGTTATTGTCATTAATCCCTGTCACATCTCTTAAAGGCAGTGCTACCTGAAGCTCAAAGAGGTTAATGTGCACAGGATAAGTGGTCTGGGATTCAAACCCAGGACTGTCTAGCTTCTAAGTCTGTCTTCTTCTTACTGCATCCTGGTGTCTTCCTTTTACTCTCTTCTTCTACACATCAGTAATCAGGTTCTCTCAGAAATGTCTCTGGAATCCACCCCTTCTCTTTGTGACCAGGATCTGCTGCAGACCTTTGGTTCGTCATCTCTCTCCCAGATTTTAGCAGTAGCCCCTTTACAGGTCTCTATTATCAGCCTCTCTGCCCTCAGATCTGTCTCCACAACTACCACCAAAGTGATTGCTAAAGCACAGAGTCCAGCCCAAAGAAAGCTATCCAGTTCACCAGATCACTGAAAATAGACTATTACCTGAGATCAGGCCAGTTACATCTTACTCCTGTGCTCCCTCTACAGGTTAGAGGGTCAGTCTCTTCTTCCCTCCCTTCAAAGTCTAAGTCAAATTCTTCCATATCATGGTTTTCCTATGTAAGATACTCTTCTACAAACTATTTATAAGTAGTAAATTTTAAGTTTATTTCTTCCCAAAATAAGGGTGGCTTTTTTAATGAAAAATGACCTTTAGCCAAAAGTCATGAAGTAAATTGTCTAATGATCATATCTTCAACTCTATTTAGACTTATCGACTCCCAGCACAACATAAGTGTGATACTACCTTCAACTTAAAGACTCAAAAATATAGGAGAAAACTATCATTATTAACAATATATAGAATTTCTCTGAGGAGAGAAAATTATCTTTAGGAAAACAATTGGGTGGATAATTTTGGTTGTGTATAATTTTGGTAGCCAGGACAGACTGGGAGTGAGAAGAAATAAACTGTTCTACCTGAGAAAGGAAGTGGAATTTGGAGGTTGGGCAAAAAAGAAAGAGTTGGAGAGGGAGAAGGCCCAGCAATATGTGCCG
Organism: Carlito syrichta; assembly: GCF_000164805.1. Taxonomy (NCBI): domain Eukaryota; kingdom Metazoa; phylum Chordata; class Mammalia; order Primates; family Tarsiidae; genus Carlito; species Carlito syrichta. The sequence continues at coordinate 245,276 of NW_007252851.1, forward strand.
TAGTGGGAACTGTAGCCACAGGAATAGGGCATGAGTAAGAACTGGGGAAGGGAGAGCTTAAGAACTGTTACTAGCAGGCATAACTGTCATTTAACTTGGCTGCAGTACTGGGGTACTTCATTACCCTTGGGTCTTCTGTGTAGCCTACTGGAGGGAAAAAAGAAAGAAAAATAGAGAAGAAAGAAGAGAGATAAACCTCCAAAGATACTTTCCATTATTTCCTATATGTCACCTTGTAGCTTATTTACTTAGTAAATTAAATTGGTAAATTTTAAAAGAAGATATTATTGACTAGATATAAATAATCATTTTAGTAAAGATAACTGAGTACATAGAAAAGCACAAGTTAATATTAAAGTGCTTCTTATTTGTAATTGTAATAAAAGATACTATACTAAGTGGAAGGCAGGACCTAGGACTTGACTGGTATTCTGGCACCCACAGTACATACAATAATACTCTTTTTTTTTTGAGTTGGAGTCTCACTCTGTCGCCCAGACTGGAGTGCAGTGGCCGCTCCCGGCCACCGCAGCCTCGACCTGCTGGGCTCTGGGATCCTTCTGCCTCAGGCTTCCAAGTAACTGGAACTACAGGCGCGAGCTACCACACCCGCCTGATCAAAGTGCTCTGACACAGATTGAAACGGCAGAAACAGCAAGTCTTGGCCATCAATCATTTTGTTCATTCTTTTTCCCCAACATAGAACAAACAAATCTCCTCACCAAGGTTCTAACCAGTCACTATGTCACACTTAAAATCCAACTCTTCTTTTATATTTTTTTCAAGTTGGGGGGTCTCACTGCATCACCCAGGCTGTAGTACAGTGGCATGATTACAGCTTACCACAGCCTCGACCTCCTGGGCTCAGGCGATCATATCGTCTTTGCCTCCCAAGTAGCTGAGACTATAGGTGTACACCTCCACACCTGGCTATCTTTTATTTTTTGTAGAGGTGAGGTCTCACTACATTGCCTACCATTAGTCTTGAACTTGGGCTCAGTCAGTCCTCTACCTCAGCCTCCCCAAGTGCTGGGTTACAGGCGTGAGTTACCGTCCTACCAAAATCTAAAACTTCTGAGTGATACTGAGTCTGGATATGATTCTCTTTGATCTAGAGACCTATGAACTAGTCTGCTTCCCCTCTCTCTGCTTTTTTACAGGACAGGATAATAGTTATAACTCCTCTAACATAGAGAAGGGGAAGAATGAGAGACAACAGCAGCCTCTTACCCATAGCAATTCTGAAGTTGTTCTGGGCACATCTTGTGGGATCCGTACTCTGGAAGCAAGAAATAGTCTTTAACTGGGCCCTTTTTCTGCTCTTGGAGAGGAGCTCTCTTACCATTGCTTTTCAGGTTCCTGGATCCACCCTCTGGCAGCTCTTCTTGGCCACCTTAAGCTTGTAATGTGTTTCAAATAATCACAGTCTCTTTTAGTCTAGGTTCATAACTGTATTGGAGGGCTGGGCATGGTGGCTCACGCCTGTAGTCCCAATATTTTAGGAGGCTAAAGTGGGAGGATTGCTTGAGCCCAAGAGTTTGAGACCAGCCTGGGCAACATATCGAGACCTTGTCTATACAAACAAATTTTAAAAACTAGCTGGCTGACCGGGTGTGGTAGCTCAAGCCTGTAATCCCAGTGCTTTGGGAGGCTGAGGTAAGAGGATTGCCTGAGCCCACGGGTTCGACAACAGCCTGGGCAACTTGACAAGACCTCATCTCTACAATAAATAAATGAAAAAAATTAGCCGGGCGTGGTAGTGTACGCCTGTGGTTCTGGCTATCTGGAAGGCTGAGGCGGAAGGATCACCTGAGCCCAACAGGTCAATGCTGGGGTGGCTGTGAGTGTGCCACCGCACTCCAGCCTGGGCGACAGTGTGGGACTCCAACTCAAAAAAAAAACTAGCTGGGTGTGGTGGTGCATGCCTATAGTCCCAGCTATTTGGAAGGCTGAGGCAGAAGGATCACCTGAGCCCAGGAAATCAAGGCTACAGTGAGTCATGATCATGTCACTGCACTCTACCTTGGACAACAGAGCGAGACCCTGACTCAAAAAACAATAATAAGTATATTGGAGAATGGTAATGTTTCCAAAACCCAGTAGATTTTTTTACCTATTTGATTCCTGAGAATTGTATAATGCCAGTAACCACATTCATGGTTCTTTATGAAACATATCTCTTTACTATCTTTCTTCCTTCTCTCTGGATTTAAGAGAACTTCTATAGGAAACTAAGAAATGTTAACAGTGAATGTGATGCCTGTAGTCAGTCTTTGTCTTATGTTCAAAGGCTTTCTAATTTAAGCTCTGCTTCTTGGGATGTTATCTTACCTTGTTCAGGCTGCTGTAACAAAATACCTTAGACCGTGTAGGTTATAAACAACCAAAATTTATTCTTACAGTTCTGGAGTCTAGGAAGTCCAAGATCAAGATATTAGCAGATTTGGTATCTGGTGAGAGCCTTCTTCCTGTTTCACAGATGGCCTTTTCACTGTACCCTCACATGGCGGAAGAGGTGAGGGGCTTTCTCAGGCCTCTTTGTAAGGTCTTTAGCCACCTCCCAAAGGCCCCACCTCCTAATATCATCACTTGGGTGTTATAACTTTAACATATGAATCTTAAGGAACACACATTCAGACCATAGCAGGTTTAAAAATATGTCTAACTTTGCAAGGCTCTACATTTCTAGAATCTCTCCATTCTCTTCATTTTTATTTGCAATGTGGCCAGTTCTTTCCTGAGGTCATCTCTTCCTCATAATACAAAACATCAGTAGTGTTCCAGACAGGCAACAGCAGCCAACACATATTTTGTTTTCAAACCTCATCTTCTAGAGCTACAGATTTGTGAGGTTTATGATCTACCCCCCAAGTAGTCTCAGGCAACAGTTTTACCAAATGTCTTGCCATTTCAAAACATGAATGGCCATTTTTGTAGCTTTCTATACCAATTTCTACTCCCTGACCATTAAGCCAGTTACTTGTTTTAGATTTTTGGTAGAACCCTACTCCCATCATGAATATCTGTATTCGTAGTATAAGCTGAGTTATACTGCCTGTTGTAATCTTAGAATTACCTTCTTGTTCATGCTACATGCTCAGTGTTTGTCATCAGGGGCTCTGTTCCCCAGGACCACTCAGGGACCCAGGTAATAGAGATTCCATCATGTTGAATCTGCCCCACTGTAACAAAGCATGCCAAAACCTATTGACTTAAAAAACAATGACTAACAACTTCTCATGATTCTGAGGAGTTGGCTGGGTGACTTTTCTGCAGGGTGAGATTGGGATCATTCATGCAGCTGCATTCAGCTGGAGAGTTGGCTGAAGGATGGGTTCGCTGGGAATTCTGGGCATCTTCCTCACCATGTGGTCTTTCCCCCTTAAGAAGGCTACACCAGGCTTCCTCACTTGGTGGCAGAAGAGCAAACCCAGTTAGCAAGCTTTATCAAGCTTCATGTCTGCTGATGTCATGCTAGCTGAAGAAAGTCGCATAGCCAAGCTCCATGTCAGTATGGGAAGTAACAAGGGCATGGATACTGGGATGTGCAACTCATTGATTGTGTAACAATCTGTCACAACTATCTAGTCAAGGAGTCAGCAAGCATTTTTTAAGATCTAGATTATAAAGATTTTAGGCTTTGCAGGTCATACATTCTCTGTCCCAACTTCTCAACTCTTCTTTTGGATAGAGACAATGTGTAAACATATGCACATAGCTCTGCTCCAGTAAAACTCTATCTCCAGTAATAGGCAGTGGGCTGGATTTGGCCTGCCACTGATCTGGAACTTATAAAGCCTTTATTCAGTCTCTGCAGCAGGGAAAGAAAGCGGGCCCTTTTTGTGTTGGCTCAGAAGTAATCCATGTCAAGTCTGCCTTTAGCCTACTGGCCAAAACTAGTCACAAGGTCATACCTAACTGCAGGGAGTCAGGCGGGGAGTATAATCCTGCTCTGCGTCTGGAAGGAGAGGAGAACTACACACGGTGGCCACTAGAAGTCTGAACAACAGGAGTCACATTGAGAAGAGGTCACGCAGATCATAGCCTTATCTTTATTGAGTACTACTAGGCACTGGTTGTAAGTACTGAAGAAAATGGAAACAAAGCCGTTGCCCTTGTGGAGCTTACACTGAGCCCATGACGGTGAATACATTGAGAGGGAAAAACATTTTATACATTTCTGCTCTGGAATTGTTAGTTATCCTCTCATCATTTGTGTGCTTGACTTTTTCACCAACTGGTCTGAACAACACAAGGGTTGGATTATGTCTTCTCTGTACCTGATACAGTGACTGATTTTTTGTAGGTACTTCTTAAGTGTTTGGCAAATAATTGATTGATTGTTCAAATCAGACCAAGGCAAGGTTTTACTTTAAACTTCTGGGGAACCTGGATAAAGGTGCCTAATTTCTCTATGACTCAGGTACTTAACTCTAATTCCTAGAGCTTCCGCTATACAAAAGGCTTAGAGTTGTGAGTTGTTTCTTTAAACATGAAAAGAGACAAGGATGGGCTCCAAAGATTAAAATCTATGTATCTTCCATTCTCATTGGGGAGTGAAAGGGGCACCCAGCAGACATTTCCATCTAGAGTCTAGGTTTTTGGCCAGAAGAAATACCATAGAAGTTTAGATTAATTTCCTTCCTTTGAAGTGTCCCTTGGACAATTAACACAAACCTCCAGCATACCTTATCTTTATTATCTTAGAAAGTATAAGTATCTAACTGGGCAAGGCAGAGTGGCTCATGCCCTGTAATCCCAGAACTTTTGGAGGCCAAGGCAGAAGGATTGTTTGAGGCCAGGAGTTCAAGATCTGCCTGGGCAACATAGAGCCATCTCAAAAAAAATGTGTAAGTATCCTCATTTTATAATGCCTAAAGATTAAGAATGAGCAGAACAATTAATATTTTCCTATTCACACCCCCTTCTTTCCTTTGAGGGATGGTAATTCTCACTTTTAGCACTCTCTGCTAAAAACCTGTAATATATACACGGAAATATTGGACAGTCACTTAGAAAAGGAATATAGATGGGAGCAAGGGCCTTAAAAAGGTTTGTACCAAAAGAATAATTCCATATCTTTCAGTCTAGTTCAAAAGCATTTGATGTGATTTATATATCATACAAAGGAATGACTTTTGAAAATGGAAATATTTCCTAAAGAATATGTATTTTGTTTTAGATTCATGAGCAGAGCCATTTTTATGCTACTAAATTTTACTGTTAAATTTTATCATAGTCGAGTTCGTTTCTTATCTTGGAACAAATGAACCAAATTCAGAATACAGAGTCTTTTGAAACAGATATTTTTACAGAACAATCCATTTGAGAAACGTGTTCATAGAAAAAACAGACCCAACAAATTGACTCCATTTCTGCCCTTAAGAAGTCTACAGATAGGGATTGAGTCAGGCATATAAACAGACAATAAAATTAATGTTCAAATAGAAACATTTTTAAAGTGCTTTTAGAATATAGAAGTAGGTGTCAAGCTGGACGGGAATAGAAAAATTAAAGAATTGCTTCTTGGAATAAGCCATCTGTTAAGCTGTTTGTGCACAGATACACAGGATTGTGAAAGGTCTTGTGTGGGGAGAAGCATATTCTAGGCACAGGGAGTGGCGAGTGGCAAGGAAGGGCCCAAGCTATAGCAGAGGCTGTGGAATGAAAAAGAAGATAGCAGTAGAGGAGCTAGGTAGAGCTGGAGAAGCTGATGACAGCTGGGCTGCAGGGAAAAGAGGGAGGTGGCAGAGATGACATCCAGGTCCCCTGAATGCTGCAGTGGGTCAGAAATTCTGAAGGAGCCACCACTGAAGGAAAAAGAAGCCCATTGGTCATGAAGTTGCTTCTAAATGTGAGTCTGTGACTCTGCTGTGTTTCTGCGTACTCTCTCTGGTACGTCTTCGTGTGGCCAAAATTAGAATACATTAATATTGTCAAGCAAGAACCTAGCTTTGTTCCTTCATCCAGGAATTTTCAGTCTGTCTTCTTTTATTTGCTGTCCTAACAATAACAAAGGTCCCAGACTTGGCCTCAGTCGATAATGCAAGTCATCAGATCAGCATTTCCAAGCATGAGGAGGTTCTTACCCTACCCTCAGGTAATCCTGGCTGTGAACATGATGTTCTTGGACTTGTTTTTCAAATAGTTCTGTTCTGTTTTCAAATATTTAGCCATTTAAGCAACATTGGTATTTAATGCTGAAAGGACATTTGTTCTGCTCGCCTGGCACCTGGCTTCTGAGATAGAATGTTTTTTTAGGTCTTAGTCCACCTTCTCATGGAAGAAAAATTAATTTTGACTCCAAGAAGCGTACCTTATCTAACATTCTTGTTACAAGTTATATGAAGGACCTTCGAGGGATTGTGACATGTCTTATTGGTAGAGTTTTGGGTATGCTTTTGTGTCCCCAACACAGAAGAACACTCCCATAGAAATAAGTCATCACTCAAGAGCCTGGAAGGTTTTTGAACAGTGCATCTCACATCCTGAGTGTTAGGTTTTTGGGAGTTTTTTCTCACAAAGATTCATATGCACACATAAAGCAGGCCCCATGGCTGGACTCCAGCCCATACAGAGTTATTTGCCAATTCCAAAGAAGCAGAGAATGAAGACACCCATGCCCCATCATCCATCATTTTTTTTTCTATGAACGTTACAGCTGAATATTGAAAAATCTGGATTTGATTTTTTTTTTCATTTCAAGTCAACTGCATAGCCTGTACACATGGATATAAAGAAATATAACCAGGAAGTGTTTGTGGTATTGAGGCAAAACGTAAGACAGTTGAAGTCAACCACTTCAGTAGTGTCTCTTATTTCTCTTTAATCAGATTTTGAATATTCTTTTTGTAGGTTGTGTTCCTGACTGGCTTTGGCTATGTGTATGTGGACATTGTCCATCAGTGTGGCACAGTCTTCATCACTGTGGCCCCAGAAGGAAAAGCAGGACCTATTTTAACCAATACCAACAGGTAGGTTTAATACTTCCCCAGTAGCGGAATAACACGCTTTCCTAGTATAAAGTTATAAACCCCATTCTTGGTCATATATTTACATGACATATACATATGTATTGAAGCTTTTGGCTGATTATTGTGTAATCCCTAAGTCAGAATATGGTTATTAGCATTAAATCATACCTACAATAGGTAACAATATCATCTTTCTTGGGTACCTTCTACTTCTTCTGTGATAAGTCTAAGTGATTTAAAAACTGTACATCTTAGAATTCTACCATTATTATTAGCATGAAATGCAAGTTAATACCTCTGTATCCAGATGACAACTTAATAATTAGTAATAAAACTTAGTAATTAGAGCTGTATCAAATGTAAATACATCTCTTAGAGCCATACTTTCCAACCTTTGAATGATGTGTTGGCATTAGGTTTTAAAAACATGAACCAGACAAAGAGTTGAATATCCTTAATTTAAAAGAACTCACATAGTTCAATATAAATAATATAAAGATATCTACTCCTTCCAAAAAAACAAAAATAAGGGCAAAAGACATGAACAGAAAAAGAAGAGGAAATATAAGTAGTCAAAGAAATTTTAACTTAAATCAGATATTATTTATCAAATTAACAATAATGTTTCCTCATATACAGTCCTGGTAGAAGTGTAAATTGGTACCCTTTTCTGGAAAACACTTTAGCAAAATGTGTTAAGAGCTTCAAAATCCCTTTGGCTTAGAAATTCCACTTTTAAGAGTTTTAAGAGTTTAAGGGTTAAGGAAATAATTAGAGAAGTGGACAAAGATATACACAGAGAGATGTTTATCACAGTGTTAATTATAATGGCAAAATATTCAGAGTACAAATGTCTATCAGTAGGGAAATGGATGATATATAAATGTACCATAAATGTTACTTCCACAAGAAATAGGCTTTAAAGAATTTTGATGAAATAGAAAAATGCATATGAGATCATCTAAAATAAAGCAAGCAGAATATATTAAATAAATATATTCCTAGTTATGTGTTATTTATGCACATATATACATAAATACTTATATATGTATAAACACACAAAACATTCCTAGAAATAAGACTGAAAGGAAAAGAAACAATCAAAATTGTTCATAGATGTGGGCATATAAGTGATTAATTTCTGAGGTTTTTTCTTTCATAATGTTTTAATCAATAATTTATGTATTTTAATTTTAATATCATTTTAATCATAAAAATTAATTTAAAATTAAAATATGAAATAATGCCAACTTTTCATACATTTGCTTAAACCTTTTTTAAAAAAAGCTTCATGCTTCTCATATATGGTTAAGAACTCATTAACATGGGTTCAGCTAATTTGAATTTATACTATTAAAATAATGTTTGACAGAATGTTTTCTTTGCTCGAAAGTGTTTGTACAAATTAATAGTATAACAAAATTGGAGACTGGATATTAAATGATATAGCACAAAATGTGAAGCCTATACCACAATTTCAGAAACATTTTATCTAGGATTTAAATGTTAATGACAATAGCACCAACCTGTACATTCTGTGGTAGAAACAAGCACGGTACAGGTATTAATTTGTACTTCCCTAATTCATTAATTCAACAAATTAATGAATGCCCAGTGCTGTTCTAGAGATGGAGATACATTCATGAATAAAAAAGTTAAATCCCTGCCCTTGAGAAGATTATATTCTCATAGACATGGAATGGGTATGGAAGGGAGAAAAGAGAGAACAAACATAATAAAAAAGGAAATGTTATGGAACAATAGAAGCTAAGTACTACAGGAATGGAAACAGAGCCCAGTAAGATGGACAGGGAATGCCAGGGCCCAGGGATAGGGAGAGCGTAGCTTTAAACTAATTGGCATAGATAGGCCTCACCAAGAAGCTGACATTTGAGCAAAGCCTTGAAAGCAGCAAGGGGATTAGTACTGTGATTATCTGAGGGAAGAGCTCTCCAGACAGAGGGCACAGCCAGTTCAACAACCTGGAGCAGTGTACCTGGCATAGTAGAGGACCAGGGAAGAAGCCGGTGTGGGTCCAGTGGAGCCAGTGAAGGTGGCAATAGCACTGCATGAGGTCAGCGAGCTAAGTGCTGGAAGGAAGGAGGGAGACTCCTTGTGTGGGGCCTCGCAGACCATTGATGGACTTGGCTTTAATTCCAAATGAAATGAGGAAGTCATTAGAGCATTTTGAACAGAGAAATGACACACTGTGACTTAAATTTAGAAGACCACTGACTGCTTTGTTGAAGTAGACTATAGAGAAACAGGGGCAGAAGCAAGGGAGACTAGTTAGGAAATTACTACAGTTACACTAGCACTGGTGGCTTAGACTGTGGTATCAGTAGAAATGGTTAGAAACCATCAGATTCTAGATACACTTCTAAGGAAAGTCCAGTGGGATTTCCCTGATACATTGGATAAGGGCCGGAAATAGAGGCATCAAGGATGACTCTAAAATTTTGGTTCTGAGAACTGATAAGATTTGGATGCTATTAACTGAGATAGAAAAGATGGTATATAGGTTGGGGGTGAGGTCAAGAGTTTGATTACAGATGTGAGAAGTTGAGATGTCACTGAGACATCTCAATGACTGTGTGGATAGGCAGGTAGATGCACAAGACGGGAGTTCTGGAGGAGTTCTAGACTAAATATATGCTCTGGTAGTCATTAACATATAGATAGTATTTCAAGTCAAGAGCCTATGTGAGATCTCCAAGGAAGTCAGAGATCTCCAAGGAAGTCAGAGACAAGAAGAGGACCAAGGGCTAAGCCTTAGGCACCTTAAGTTTGAGAGGTCTGAGAGAGGAGGAGGGGTCCACATAGGAGACTAAGGATGAGTGAACAGAGGTAGAAGAGCTGAGAAAAGGCATGTAAAGAAAGTGTTTCCAGAAGGAGGGAGTTGCCAACAATGTCAAATGCCATTGGTAGTTCAGGTCAGGGGAGCAAAAAACTAAAAGTCCATCATTTGATTTGGCCAAATGGAAGATACTGGTGACTTTGACAAGAGTTGTTTTGTTAGACTGGGGGTTGGGGCACAAAATCCTGCTCCAAGCAAGTTGCAGAGAGCAAGGAAGGAGAAGAACAGGAGACGGTCTGTATAGGGCACACTAGAATTTCCATGTAAATGGGGTCCATAGAGGAGGGAGTGGAGCTACAGGGGGGATTTTTTGAGATAAGAGAAATGACAGCATTTTTGCAAGCTGCTAGTGATGAAGAAAACGATGCTGTAGGAAAGAGGTGAATTGCTAAAGTGATGTCCTGGGGTAGATGAGAGCAGTGATCTTGGGGCATGTTAGAGGGGTTCACCTGAGACAGAGCATGGGCAGTTCTGCCCTAGAAATGAGTGAGCAGAGCACAGACTTGTGCGCAGTAAGTCGGCAGTTGTGGCGGGAGATCCTGCTTAGTTTTCTTCTGCTTCTTTTACTTTTTCAATTTAGGGAGTCTCCGTTGTTTTATTATCTCTCTGTCTTGTGATCATCATGATAGAGAACTAGTGCACAAAGACTAGGACTGGGGAGCGAAATCTGGTGTTGATAAGGGAGACACATAGAGAAACATGACAAGAACTTGTAATAGTCCCATTGGGAGCATTTCCCAATGCTGTTGGAGTGTGACTGGCTCTGTCCAGACAGGATGTACTGAAAGTTTAGTTCTTATTTGTTTCTTATGCTAATCTGATGTCCCATCAGGAGGTATTTAGTAAGGCATTGTCATTAAAAAAAAAAACAAGAAGAAAGAAAGAATTGTGTGGGGTAGTGGAGACTAATGTTCTTTTCCCTTTCTCCTCTAGAACTCTGGAGAAGACAGTTACATTTAAAATGTTCATCACTCAGATGAGCCTGGCAGTGTTTGATGATCTCACTCACCACAAAGCATCCGTTGAGCTTCTGAGACTCACACTGGACAATATTTTTCTCTGCTTGGCCCCAGGGGCTGGTCCCTTCCCTGGGGAAGAGCCTGCAGCTGCCCTCTTTGAACTATACTGTGTGGAAGTCTACTGTGGGGACCTTCAACTGGACAACCAGCTTTACAGCAAATCTAATTTCCATTTTGCAGTCTTGGTCTGCCAGGGAGAAAAAACAGAACCTATTCAGTGTTCTAAAATACAGAGTCTCCTCATATCCAGCAAAGATTTGGAAGAATACAAAGAAAACTGTTTTATCAAACTTTGTATTACTTTATCTGAGGGCAAGAGCTTCTTATGTGATATCAACGAGTTCAGTTTTGAACTGAAACCTGCCCGGTTATACGTGGAAGATACATTTGTGTACTATATTAAGACTCTGTTTGACACTTACCTTCCTAGCAGCAGGCCAGCTGGTCACTCCATGCACGTCTCCAGGGGTAGACAGGTGTTACCTGAGCTGGTCACACAGCATGCAAGGGCCTTGGTGAACCCTGTGAAATTACGGAAATTGGTGATCCAGCCAGTGAATTTGCTCGTCAGCATCCATGCATCCCTCAAGCTGTACATAGCCTCTGACCACACTCCTCTCTCCTTCTCGGTGTTTGAACGAGGACCCATCTTCACCACTGCAAGGCAACTCGTGCATGCTCTGGCGATGCACTACGCCGCTGGGGCCCTTTTTAGAGCAGGTAAGGACACAAGCGGGGCGTCTGTGATGAGCTAGAACCTGGGCAAAATGACACGCTTTGGGGAAGAGCCTCATTCAAGATACAAGAAAACAATTGGCAAGAGGTAACTTATGTGAGTTCTACAGTTAGAACTGGACCCAAATCTAGACTCTGCCCTGTTAGACAGACGACCTAGGCAAGTTATTGAACCTCCCTGAGTCTCAGTTTCTTCATCTATAAAACAGGCTTTAAGGTTTTTGAGAGGATCATATGAGAATATTTGCTTGGCACTGTAGCCGTAACTTAGAATTTTAATTCAATTTAGCCAACACTTTTTTAAAGCATCTTGCAGGCACAAGACCCTTTCTTAACACAGTAGCATAGCAGAAGCCCAGGCCTTCAGTCCCTGGGCCTAAAATAATCCAGTACTAGGTTTTTTCTTTATTGATCATGAATAGCAGAAGGTGAGAAATTCAGAGGATTTGTGTGTTGGTAAGACGCACAGCAAGCTCTCTATCTGTCCAGTGCAGCACTACCTATCTAGAAAGCTGGCAAAGAGAAGGCATTTGGTGTCTCAGCCTCTCCACAGACCTGAGCCCAAAGAGAAAGAATGGCCCTTGCTTCAGCCTACCTCTCTCTGGGGCCAGGTGGAGGACTGTTGCTTCTCAGGGGCTCATGGTAGAGGTAAGGCTTCCCCTCTCATTCTGGCTGGAAAAGTTTGCAAGGGGTGGTTTGAATATGTGTACAAAATTGTGTATGGAGAGTACCGTGCACTAAAGACTGAGTTTTGGGGACCATGGTTTCAGGATACTTTATGACCCCACACAGCAGGTAAGCATCTGGTGAGAAGAGCTCTGGCTCCTGTCAGATCATTGGCAACATTAGATTCTCATAGGAGCATGAACCCTGTTGTGAACTGCACATGGAGGGATCTAAGTGGCATGCTTCTGTCCATGGAAAAATTGTCATCCACAAAACTGGTCCCTGATGCCAAAAAGGCTGGGGACTGCTGTATTATGATAATCAGCATCCAAGCATGTATTCCTCATCAAGTTCACTCTTTTAGTTTAATAATCTGGGTCCCAAGAATTCAAGCAAAAAACACCATCCAGAGCTGGTCTTGTCAATCTTTCCAGTAAAGAACATAGAAGCCTCATATACTGAAAGTAAAGGAGAGAACCTTTGTTCTACCCTCTTTGCAACATTGTGCTCGAATGCATTCCCATGTAAAATGAAGATGGCAGCAATAAGTGACCTGTGCTGTTGCCATATTTTCTCCATAATGAAATTCATAAACTTAACAGGGCTGTCCAGAACTTTTTCATAAAAGATAATGACCAGATCAGGGGCTGGGCCCTGCCAGACCTGTTGTTTTGATCGCTTGCACAACAATGAAAAAAATATTTCCCTCTTGCTAAGAAATTATTTTTTTTTTAAAAAGCAGCATTTCAAATTTAATAAATAGATGTATTTATAAATAGTTCCAGAAAATGTTCCTTTCGGGCAGCTTTTGCTTTTAACATGAGAAGCAGGCCCATAGCTTACTGAGCTCTGACCTGAGGCCTGGGAAGGACCAAGCCTCGCGCTGGGTCTCTGCATGATGCTGAGGTGTGGGGAGCACCCATCTGTGTAGTGAGCTGGCAGGGAGACCCTACCAGAGGCACCAGGTAACCACGCCCCTGCGGCCTGTGTGCAAACAATGATCTCTGTTTTGGTTGATGTTTTTAATGAGGTTTCATAAGAACATTCTATTTGGATTTTTTATAATTCAGCTAAAAATCCTCTAAGCTTCCATCCCAATCCCATGTATTCCAAGATAAGGAATTCTAATATAGAAGGCCAAGTTTTTAGACCCTGTTGGAAACTCTGTCACTAAAAAATCTATGAACAGGCTGAAGACTGTCTGAAAGAAAGCAGTGATTAGAGGAGTAGGAGATGGGAAGATGGCCAGAGGCTGCCAACTCCAGAGAGAAAAGTCTGAGAGAATAGAGTAGCATCCTTGTAGAGCAAGGTAGAGGGCAGCCTGGGGGTGAGCGAGGTGCATCTGCAGCTCACTTAGGTCAACACTCCCCCATTGGCCTTGGGTAGAGGGTTCCTGCCTACAGTGGTGGAAGACACCTGGCATTTCTAGGGAAGGTGTGGAGTTGCCTCGAAGAGGCTTTATAAATAAACAGTCATTAGAAACAAGTAATTAACCCTGTTTGAAAGAGAGAATGTGGGCTTTCTAATTTCTGAGGTCTCTGTCTACCCCCAGTCTCAGTTTGATGGGAAGCTGGGCAAACTCCCCTTTTCAACAAAATTCTCCACTTAGAAACAAAAGATATTTTTGCTTATGGAGGAAAATAAAGGAGTACTCTTGGATACTTTCTGCCCTTTTTGGCCAGCTCAGATGCCACTGCCACTGCATAACTCTGGGCCACACATAGCTCTCCTATCAGGCAGTGGCTTCAAGCATCAGTGGTCTTAATCCAGGAAATCCCAGCCCCACCCTTCATGTGGCTGGAAGGAGCAGGGGTGGGTCCCCACATCTGGGCAGAGCGAGATGGCATGGCTGGGGGATTCCACCCCCCCGCCACCGTGTCCCTTGCACTGACCTGAACAGGCCTGCTTGGTTCTGCTTGGCAGAGTCTTTGGAGAGAGGGGGAATCAAGATGTTTCCAGACTGACCTTCTGCCTTACAGCCATGCCAGGCTAAAGGGAATCTGCTGTTACTCTACCTCCAGAGAGGGCCTCCCCATGAAGAAACATTCTAGAACCTCCCACAGCATTCTTTTTTTTTTTTGAGTTGGAGTCTCACTCTGTCACCCAGACTGAAGTGCAGTGGCCGCTCCCGGCCACCGCAGCCTCGACCTGCTGGGCTCCGGCGATCCTTCCGCCTCAGCCTTCCAAGTAGCTGGAACTACAGGCGCGCACTACCACGCCCGGCTGATTTTTTGATTTATTGTAGAGATGAGGTCTCGCTGCCCAGGCAGGTCTCGAACCCGTGGGCTCAGGCAATCCACTCACCTCAGCCTCCCAAAGGCACAGGATTACAGGTTGAGCCACCGAGCCCGGCTCACAGCATTCTGCCTACTCTTTGCAGCCTGGGTTCACAGAAGGGGAGGGTGGGCTTTGGAATCAGGTATACCTGGGTTGAAAACCCAACCCACGAGTCTGTTAGCCGGGAGACTGTAAGCAACTGAGTTAATCTCTGAGCCTCAGTTTCCCCCTTTTCCTGTCTGAATGTGGGACCGTGGAGACAGAGTGAAACCATGTTGGATTTGCTTCTGCCTACTGTCTCCAAACAGCAGCTCAGTCATTAGCTAACCTGAATTTATTTGAAGGGAGATAGTAATACTTGTCTTGCATAGGTGCTGTTAGGATTAAATGAGCTGAATGCCCGGCACTCACAGGTCCTCCCACTTGTCATCTTTGTCGTCTGGAAATTATTCTCGCCTTTGCCCCAAACCCTAGTGTTGTCATCCTGATGTTACAGAGAAGCGAGGGGACTCTGCATGGGCTGGGCGTGGGGCCTTCAGGACCTGGGCCTGGCTCTTGCAGCCACACCTTCCCGTCCCCTCAGATCACTGATGCGACCAAGGATCTCTGTCACAGGACTGTCCTTCAAGGACCTGCTGGTGAGCGGGGGATGGCCTCATACAGTCCTGTCCCTGTGGCCTTCCCATTGGAGGGTCTGAGTGCTGGGCTGGGGAGGCCAGAGGAAGTTGTCTTTTGGGACTCCTTTTCTCCTTGGCCCTGGGTGCTTGCCTGCGCCTCCAGTCCGCTGGGCTACAGCCCCAGGTCCCCCAGGGCGGAAGGGGAAAGGCAGCCTCTGCCGGACTCCTCCCCACAGCCACATTCCCACGAGGCAGCAGACACGGCAATCAGGCCACCGAGCAGGCTGGCTCCTGGCAAGCCCGAACTTAACTAGGAAACCAGATCCAAAGCTACCCTCCTGGGACCTTCACAAGGAACACTCCCCTCTCGCTAACCTCATCAGTATGTCCCTGTCACCAATGTTTACACAAGCGAAGCTGGGGTTGAAGGGGAGACATTTGTCTGGCTCTAGCTCTGCTCCAAAGGAAAGCACTCAACGTGGTAGGATTGGGAAGATTAAAAATAACTCCTCCATCCTTGTCAGAAGCTTGCATCCCCTTTGCAACGCCCCATTCAGCATCTGGCCACCTGCCCCTGACCAGGCATGTCCTCCTCATCTTGGAGCCTCCACGGCTGCCCAGGGGTTTTAGAGATAACGTCCCTCCTGCAAACACCTGCAGCCCCAGAACATGCATTCCCTGGGTGATGGCAGTGTGCGTACCCACACATGGATCCCTTTTAGCAGGAGCATGGAGGCTCAGCCAGGAAGTCATATTAAAGCCATTTGTGGGGCCCTTAAAGAATCACTTTGATTTACAAAGTATGAAAGTTTGCCATTTCTGAATCCACAGCGAATGACTTATTTTGCCCCAAAGAAGTGTATTACATTCTTAATTCTAGCGTGGAAAATAACTTGCAGGGGGAAAGGGTCACTTTTTCACCAGTGTTGACAGTGCTGTGTTTAAGGTTCCAGTAACCCTCTCCCTTTGGTCCACTGCAGGCTGGGTGGTTGGGTCTCTGGAGATCCTCGGCAGCCCGGCAAGCCTGGTGAGAAGCATCGGAAATGGAATCGCTGACTTCTTCAGGCTTCCCTATGAGGGCCTGACCCGAGGCCCAGGAGCCTTCGTGAGCGGCGTCTCCAGAGGGACAACATCATTTGTAAAGCACATTTCCAAAGGTAGCAATTTCAGTTCCCTATAATAATGCCTTAATTTCATTCCTTCCCTGTCTTTTTTTTTTTTGTAAAGTACGTGTCAAAGTTTTAAATGCATTCAGATTGCCTCTAGCTTTGTTTGGCTTGTTAGCTTGCAGTGAGAGGTTGGATTTGTAACAAAGCTCATATATAACGTCTTATGTTTTAAACAGATCACTGCCTGCCTGTAGTGTGTGAAAATGTTTCAGAAACCTAAGAATTTTAAACCTCCCATTGGGAAAACAAGGATTGGCTCAACTGTTATTCCATGTGATAAATACAGAAATATTAAAGGTGTTCAGGATTTCTGCTAAACATCAGAAATCCTACACTGTGTTGCCTCATCTTTTTTTTTTTTTTTTTTACTGTAGATACAGTTGTCATAACTTTCTTCAGGATATGGATACATTTTGACATAGACGCAGATTTGGAGGTGAAGCAGCCACCTCCTCTCTTAGCACACTACGTAAACAGTGCCATCTTGTGGCCAGACAGGTCATCGGCACAGATGCCGAAGTGCTTCCTGCAGGAAGGGGAATGTTTTCATTTCATCCGGAGTGTGTTTGCTGGATATTTTGGTCAGGTTGGCAGGGACTTGGGATCTAACAAGGGCCATCTGAGTCCCCTTTTCTTCTCAGCAGGAGGCAGGAAAAACAGGGCAAAGGGCTTCTTCCCTGTAAGAGGCATTTTACCATAGACGGTGCTGCAACTCCTTTGAGTGGGCAGGTTGTGGAAGTCTCTAGAAGGCCTCAAAAGGAGACTTGAGCTTGAAATTTGAGAATTGGTGATCCATAGAGGGGGTGGGGGGTTGGCAGGAGAACAGCAAGAGCAATAGAAACAAATTCCATGGACAATGAAAAGGACACTCCCCCAAGCCTCAAATCATCCGGGGAGGCCTGGGGCTGAGCTGCAGAAACCAGATGAGTCACTGGTGGATTTCTCAGTCTTGACACTGGAATCTCTGTGGTTCTGTTGTTTTTATTTTAAAATAAGACAACCAACACCTGCTAAGTTGAACTTCAGTGGTACTTTCAGCATACTGACTCACAGAATGTTTTTATACTTGTTCTCGCCTTCTCTTAGCAAAATCTCTGCCTTGGTATCCGTGTGTGTGTGTGCGCGCGCGCGCGCGCGCGTGTGTGTACTTTTTTCTTTTCAGGTTACTGGTAAAGATGCAGCTACAAAAATGTCAGCCACTTCTTGCAACCAGATCTCTGATTGCAGATGGGCTAGTTCATTGGCTTCCAGATCTGTCCACTGATGTCCATTCAGTTTTGCTCACTGAAATATATGCAGACTTGCTGGGGGGAGGGACTGTTTTGAGCACAATGATGAAATAGCCTTTCTTAGGGAAACCATACGAAATCGTGGCTTTCACATGATTTACTCCCTTTATCATTCTCACTTTTTTTCAGTTAATGTCCCGAATATCAAAATTGCATGTATTCTCTGTGTCACAATAATCCTTTCCTCCGAATGTCAAATGGTAAAGTTTAGGGAATAAAGTGTATTCCTAAGGTGGAAAGATTTCTTTATAATCTAAGATTTAGCAATATAACCTCATCCTTTAAAATCAGAGAGGGCATATTTTAACCTTCAAGACTTGGCTCCAATGAGGACATCAAAACGGAATGTTTTGAACAAGCATTAACTATGAATTCTGGTGAAGGACATTTCACATAAAGCTCTAGGGCGCTTTCCGACAACTCTCATCTCGCGTTTTAGAGAGTGCAGTCACCCTTGTGTGCAAGCGTTCATCCTCACCTCATTTTCTTAAGGTTCCTGCTTCAAACTGCCCAAGAGGACACCACCATCACTCGCCATTGGGCATGTCCAGAAGGCGCCATAAGCACCACTGCCCCCAGCCCTCCAGGACCACCGCCCCGGGGTCCGTGGATGAGACAAGGAGGCCAACTCTGTGCTCTTGTGCCCTCAGGTACCCTCACGTCCATCACCAACCTGGCCACCAGCCTGGCCCGGAACATGGACCGGCTCTCGCTGGACGAGGAGCACTACCACCGGCAGGAGGAGTGGCGGCGGCAGCTTCCTGAGAGCCTGGGCGAGGGGCTCCGACAAGGCCTGTCCCGGCTGGGCATCAGCCTGCTCGGTGAGGGCTGGGAAGGCTGCGGGGAATCCCCTGTCTGCACGTGGGATCGGGATCGGCAGGAGGCTGAGGGCGGGGTCTCCCCGGGCTTGGCAGCCTCACCTTCTCTCCTGGGTGGCTGAGACGTGCTCAGGGTGGGTAAGGCCCTCGCACTGGCTCCCACAGTGCTGCCTAGCCGGGAGGCCCTGGAACAGGACCGTTTCGCAGACCAGCCTTTCCAGGACCTGCCCCGCCGAAGCGCCCTGCCTGAGCGCTGGCAGCTCCTCCCCTTGCCCTGAGTAGGAAATGTATGTTGGGCCTCGTTCTTCAAAGGAAGGAACAATTCCCCAGGAGGCCCCGAGCACGGCAGTGTTCACACAAGGACAGCAGCGTGCAGCTGGTTGTTTTTCGAAGTGAGTTGTAGGCCACCCCTCCAAAGCATCGGTCTGCCAGTCCCATGGATCCTGCAGACGCTGGCTTTTGTCTAAGAGCTTGAGCAACATGCAAATGCCACATAAACTTCAGTGAGGAGACCACTTTTCCCTTTTACTTTATTTATGTATTTGAGATCAGCCTGACTCAGAGCAATTATTGTCTGTCGAGCAGCCAGATGGTATAGTTAGAGGTGAAGATTGCTATGGATATTTCAAAATATTACAAATGTTTGAAAATAAGTTGCTTTGGAAAAATCTATAAAAAGGAAGCTTCAGAGCTGAAAGTTTGCAGAGCAGGATTTTCAAGGGTATTTTTGTTTATTTGTTTGCAAAGGAATTTAAAACTGTATTGCTTGGCAACGTGCCTTGTGCACATCTGAGGGAGTGTGTGCCTCCCAGAGATCAAAGTGACCAAAAGCAGTGCGCAGCACAGGGTAGAAGAGACGAGCTGGAAAGGATCTGCCCTCTCTCCAATCTTCAGCTCCACGTACAGCTCCTCAACTCGCAGCCGCAGCCAGCTGAGGCTCTGGGAGGAAGTAGTAAAACGTTACAAGTTCAGGTTAAGTTGCTAGAAATTATTTAAGTAAGAACATCCAGTGGTGTGGGGCCGGTCATCTGACGAAGGGTGGAAGGGGAAGCTAGGGACCCTGAGTGAGCATGCTGGGTGAGGGAGAGCCCCTGCGCCACTCGCAACCGGAAGGCGATGGTGGCTCCTGCGGGGCGGTGATGTGGCGGGGTGGGTGGACCACCTCCCTCAGGAGCCCCGGACCCCAGACTGGAGTGTCCAGGTCCTCTCTTTGTGACCTTAGGCAAGCCCTTCACTCCTCTAAGCCTGGGTGTCTCTTTGGTACACGGGGCTGGCAATACCATGATTAGAAGTAGCACTGGGCAGTTATGTGGCAGGCACAGAGTTCGAGTCTGGTCAGCAGCACAGGAGTTGCTGTAAGCGTCGCCTGGTCTTCAAGTGTCCCAGCAAAGAGACATGAGCGATGGCAGGAGCATTTTCACTTAATCCAGGGGATCAAGCGGCTGCAACTTGAGAAAGTGACAACAAGGTTATGTCAGGGGGCCTCAAGGTCATTGTTTTGGGACTTTGGGACCTATTTCTGCTGTAAGTTCCAGGCTTAAATGCCTCTGCTCTGGGCTTGAGAGCTTCCTTCTCTCCATTCCAGCCTTCCTCAGAGTGGCCTGAGCTGGCTGGCGTGTGACTATCTCCACCTTGACTCCCTGACCCCCTTCTAGCCCAAGAGTTTTATTATCTTCCCACCCAGAGATGCCCCCAGCCACCACCCAGTTTCCACTGTGTAAGGGGGTCGTTTAGTCTGTTCAACCTTCTCACATCCTCCCTCAACTGTGCAAGGGGGTCGTTTAGTCTGTGAAAACTGCGGTGGGCTCATGGGGTCTTTCTGCATCTCTGGTAATTTCCAGAAAATGTTCTGGGCTGACATAAAGCCTTCCTCTGTGCATGCTGGCTGCACCTGCCAGCACTGACCTGGCCTGCACCTGCTGGAGCTCTGGTCCCAGCCCAGCACACACTTGAGCAGGGTGCCTACTTCTGGACTCTACAGAGTTCACACTGGGCATCTCAACCCGGCCCAAACCGGCTTCCTTTCCTGTAAGCGCTCAAGAGCCTGTCTGTGTTCCCTGTAACCTCTGAGTTATCTCAGAATGTCTGGTCCTGGAACCACCAGGTGTGTGACAAGAAGAAGGGCGGGGGGGTAGGACCAACCAAGGCTCTTCACGTTGGAAAGTGCAGATTGGTCGCCTTAATCCACCCCCAGAAATGGTATTGGAAACTGCCATATAGTTTCAGTGCAGTGCCTCATTGAAATGAGAGCTATCCTCACATAATAGTTTGAGACCTATGCTAGTGAAATGGAAATTCCAGTTCTCCGTTTCTTCCTTTGCAAGGCAAATGCACAAGGACCCAGTTAATAAAAGTATACTTAAAGAAAATTTTAGGGTTAAGCATTTTCACATGTCATCCTATTTGATCTTCACAACCGTGGGCATGGATGAAGCCAAATGATGTGGAGGTCAAACCTCCAGCAAAGACAAGAACCTGGGCCCTTCTAACAGGTCACCTACCCCAGAGAGCTCCAGGCCAGGGAGCAGGGAGGATGTGAGAAGGTTGAACAATTGAAAACCACATTTCCCCCACACGTGTGTGGGTTCTGTGGTTCTTTCTGATACTGCTTTGCCTTCTCGGGGATGCCGTGGAATGTTAGGAGGCACTTGAAAATCACCGGAAGTCTTCAGCTGCTATGCCCAGCTCCATCGCCCTGGGCCGGCATGGAGAGCGTCTGCTGGCTGAGATGCCGCTGAGGCTTTTGGACGCGCTCCTCGACCGTTGCTTTCGGAAAAACTGTTTAGTCTGCAGAACTGGCATCAGCTTTGCCCACATTGACCAGATCCACCCCCCAAACACCCGCACTTTCTACTCCACCCTGGATCTGCACTGAGAAAGGATGTGCAGCTCTGCCACAGCCACTCCCCTTCCCCGGAACCATTCTGTCCTATCCAGGAACACCAACGGCAGGCATCGGACACCTCCTCCACCCCCTTCTGCAGGGCTGCTGCCTGGTTTGTGAAGCACTGCTGGACGCCCCAGAGGCTCCTCTGTCTTCACAGATACTTGGCTACGCCACGTGGAACCCCAACAAAACAGGCCTCTGCCAGGCACATCAGGAGGGTCCCCCTCTGAGTGAGTGGTGGTGCATCCCAAGGACAGCATGTGGGAGTCATCCCTCCTGGCCTGCAGGAGTCCCTCCCATGACTGCCCTGAGCAGACTGGTTTGCGGTTAGTCAGGAATTGAAGAATACCAAAGTGCTTCCTTGTCAGTTTCCTAGTCTGTTCTGGTCACAAGAAACTAGCCTCGAGCTGGAATGCCCAGCCCACGCCACCCGCTCTGGGTCTCTCTTCTCTCTGGAATGATGAGCTGCAGCGGAGGGTCCCAGCTTAGGCCTGTGCTTCTGCTCTTGTGGCCAAAAGGTGCCCGAAATAAGATCGCCCTGTGTGGCGAATGGCAGCATCAAAACAGCCACACAGCCAGGAACTTTCACAGCTCAGTGACCAAGCTGATTTCTCCCGAGGCCGGGAGCAAGTCACAGAAGAGGAGAGCTTGGAAGGCCCTGCTTGCCTCCTTGTTCCACAAAGAAAGCCCACCTCCCACAGCCCCAGGGGCAGGAGGCAACAGCGCCCACATCCTGCGCCCAGCGCACAGGCCCACGGAAGCCCCTCCCCGGCCACTTCCCTTCCTCACTGCCTCATCACATCACAGGCCTCTCCATGTGGCCGCCCACCCCGCGGGCCTGCCGCCAACAAACAAGTCTTGGGATCAGTTTCCACTGCTTAAAGCCTTAGAGCAGAGTTTGGGTATATGACAGTAAATAATTTACCAGTTGTGGGATTTAGCTGGATTATACTTAAGAAGAGAGCGTCTAAAGCCCTGAGAGAAGGAGGGCTGCAGGGACCCTGAGATGGCCGCTGGGCTCTTGTGGCCTCTCGGATCTCCAGCTCGTTAGCACAGACAGGGAGACAACGGCACCTGGCGACCAGTGAGGTGTTGGTGTGCCTGACAGGCTGGCTTTCCCCCCTCGAGGGTCTGGTGCTGAGCTGAGGTCCTGTGATTTGACAGCTCCTTCTCGAACTCTAAGAATCTAACACCTTGTCATGGGGCTGGGGCTTTCCACTTGGGGCTGCCCAAGTAGTCCATCTATCAAAATCATAGTCCCTGGAGCCTGTGCTGTGGCCAGTGGTTGGAGAAAGCAGATCAAAGGGGAACTTCACCGTGATACCTGTGCGCACGGAGCAGACAGCCGTGAACACCTGTGCCACGACCTTGGCTGGCCCTGCTCCGCGTTCCTTGAGCAGGTTGGGGCTGCACATTCAGGGAAATGGGAGAGCCTGACTGAAGTAACCACCTGCCCCTACCCCAGTTTAAATAGTTGTAATGCAGAGCTGCACTTGAGAAAAGACATTTCTACCGTAATACAGGTAGAAATGTGTTGGCGAATTTCTACTTATATCTGTTTTCCTACTCTTAAGCATGGAGAGTTTTCAAAGAAATCAGCTGATGAAACCACAAAAGCTGTGTTCTTAGGTTGGATGCTGTTCACTTTGAACTGTCTGCTATGAGACGATGTGGAGAGAAGACCCCAGGCCCCCACCTCTCTCCCTCTGTGGCTACTCTGACTCCTGTCTCGCCAATGGAGCTCAGAGCGTCCAGTGCCTCAGGCTCTGGGATGTGAGGGGAGCTCCCTGCCGAGCGCCAGCTCAGCTGTCTGGGGTGCTGAAGGAGTGACCCTCGCCCTTGAGCTGGGGTGGCCTGGGCCGGCTGGGAGCAGCTTTCCCCACTTACCTGGTCATCTCTTTAGAAGGTTTGGGCAGTACTCTAGGCTGGGAAATAGACCTGTTGCCTCAGGTCCTTCTTAATCTGTCAGTGCGTGAACTTAAATGTCCCTGTCAAAACCCAGAGGAATGGAATCCGTGAAAACGTTCCCATTACATTTAACCTAAAGGAACTGGCCTTTGTTTTACTGGATTGTGTGCAATGGAATATTGCTTGAAATTAGCAGGTCATTAACTGAGACCTGGAAATCTGTTTACCCAAGAGACTCTGAATTAGTGGCATTTGGAGTAATGGGATTTGACATGTGCTAAAGTTTCTACCAGGGGAACCGTGCATTTTCATCAATCCTAGCGGCTTTGAGTTGAAAACAGAATTCTGTCAAGAATTATAACGAAAATTTTCCTTCTTTCCGAGTTAGGGAACCCTCCACTGCATCATGAAAAAAAGCAGGTCTGGTAAGGCCTTTTCTGGCTCTCACCATGGGCCCCTCAAAGCAGGAGGAGCAAGAGGATGTGATTCCTTTCACTTGTAAGCACCTCAGGCTCAGTGTAGGAAACGGTTGCCCCATGGAAAAGCTGGAGAGCGGAACAGTGAAGCAGCATTTGGGAGCTAAGTGAAGAGTCAGTGGCCAAGCCTCAGATGAAGTGAGAGAGAGATGTCTTCCAAGACCGGCAGGGAGGAAGAGCCTGCTTTAAAAACAGGATATGGGAATAACTTGGTGGTTAAGAGCGAGGCTGTGACTCAGGCTCCCTGGACCACTTAACAGCTGTGTGTTCTTGGGAAAAACTGTTAAACCTCTCTGTGCCTCCATGTCCCCCATTCGGGTAAAAACAATGTCTGACTCCTGGGAATATGAGGACTACATGATCTCATGCACATAAAGTTCCTACCACAGTCCTCAGCACCTAGAAAGTACTTAAGATAGACTAGCTATAATAGAAATATAATTACTGTATCAAGTTACTCTGAATAAATATTAAATTAACATATTAATGTTAAGTTATTATGTTTGCTAAAAGTGGGAACTCAGAAAGGAGCCAGCCCCTTCCATTTTTTTCATCCTCCTGATTCAGTGAATTTATTTATGAGCTAAACAGTCGCTTCCTGAGGAACGGTTCTGAGCGCTTCTCTCCAACTGTGCTGCCTGATTTCTGGGGAAAAGTATATGAGTGACTGTGAAAAGTCTTGACATGTTCATTAAATGCTGAACTGAACTTCACAGGTCCTGACTGTGTAGACTAGACCCAGTCTGAACATTGTGTTTTGATCAAGATAATGTCTAACTTAAACAGCCCTCAGTGTACCTAAATAATTGGTCGATAAATGGGTAGTAAGGACATTTATAATGAAGGTGGGAACTGGTGTTCTATAGAAATATAAGTGCTCCAGATTGAGATTTTCATTTTCTGAGCAATTTAATCCTCTGTCCTTACTTGGGGCTTTTGTTGTTTCAGGTGCAATTGCTGGTATAGTGGATCAGCCCATGCAGAACTTCCAGAAAACATCTGAGGCACAGGCTTCCGCAGGACACAAGGCCAAGGGTGTTATCTCGGGTGTGGGGAAAGGAATCGTGGGCGTGTTCACAAAGCCCATCGGGGGAGCCGCTGAACTTGTGTCGCAGACTGGCTACGGTGAGATGGAGGAATATGGAGCAACCGATAGTGTCAG
This sequence comes from Carlito syrichta, assembly GCF_000164805.1. Classification (NCBI taxonomy): domain Eukaryota; kingdom Metazoa; phylum Chordata; class Mammalia; order Primates; family Tarsiidae; genus Carlito; species Carlito syrichta. The sequence continues at coordinate 270,130 of NW_007252851.1, forward strand.
GCCAGCACAGATGTTGCTGACTGATCTGCATGGTTATGCCAAGGGTCCCCCAAGATAAACTAACCTTTCACATGGCAAAGCAGCAAAAAATAACAAAGACTAGATATCTTTTTTACCTCTCTTTGTTTATTTGCACGGAGTAGAATTGTACTACTAAAAAAAAAAAAAAATTATGCCTGAGCCCGCGGGTTCGAGACCCGCCTGGGCAACTTGGTGAGACCTCATCTCTACAATAAATCAAAATGAGCCGGGCGTAGTAGCGCGCACCTGTAGTTCCAGCTACTCGGAAGGCTGAGGCGGAAGGATCGCCGGAGCCCAGCAGGTCGAGGCTGTGGTGGCCGGGAGCAGCCACTGCACTCCAGTCTGGGTGACAGAGTGAGACTCCAACTCAAAAAAAATAAAAATAATAAAAATAAAACTGTAAAGCCAGGAAATCAATGAGCAACTTCAATATGTACATGTCACAGAATCTTTTTACAGGAATCTTTTTACAGTACGTTTAACAAGTAGACTTGAATGAAAAGTAACCATTTGGAGGCAGAGGGCAGTATGGAGAATGTATTGCAGCAGAGAAGGGAGCCACTCCTTTGGCTGTGAGGAATCTGGAAGGAGCCAGGCTCTACTGTTGAGCTGACTGACAGGATGGGGCGGGAGGTCCCTGTGCCTGGCCGGCCTTCTCCCCTGCCGCCTGTCCTGCTCCTGGCTCCTGGCCAGGGTTTGTGGTCTGGAGGGAAGGCCCTTCCCAGGCTCTGGCTGCGGGAGTGTGGCTTGTGGCCCTAGGGCATGTGGGAAAGGAAGCGCCCCCTCCAGGCTGGGTGTCCACATTCTTGGCAGAGCACATTAAAGTAACTCCCATAAGCCCGTGCCTGGATACCTTTTTACCAAAAATGGGTGTCCTCGTCTTGGTCACAGAGTGGACCATCCTGCTGGTGTCAGCCACAGGTGTGCGCTCCCATTTCTCACCCGGGCATGTGGAGCCACAGGATCCTGTGGGCTGCAGGCGTCCTGCACCCAAGTCTGACAAGGGGCGTCCGGGTCAGGGCGTAGACAGAGGCTGGAAGGAAGAGGGGAGACAGAGGCTCTGCCTCAGGCAGCCATCAGAAAGCCCCTGAGACCACACGTATACCATGTCCTCTCCCCTTCTTCCCTCCTCGCAGCCCTCGGCCTTCTTCTGTAAGGGAAACTGACAATAAGAACTGCTACAACTTCTAAGAAAGTTCAACTCGCCCTTATCAAATGCCTGCACACTACCACGAATAAACACGGCATTCCTTTTGACAGAGACTCCAGTGAGGTGAAGCTGTCAGACTTCATAAGTCCTTTTGGTTTTGAAAATGCCATTGTCCCTTGCCATGAGTTTCCCAGGGCCGAGGAACCAATCTCCTTATGTAAGAGAATCTCTGAGTAGAGCTTCACATGGCTTTTTTGGTTTCCGTCGCTCTTGTAAAACTTTTATTACCGAACTGAAGGTTTTACAAACCACTAACTCTTAGTCTAATGACTGTACCTCATTTATAAACATTTACAAGCCCTCCGAAAGCACACATGCTGTACCATCTTTGGTCCTGAAGAGTCTCTGTGGAGGCCTGCATGGCTGCTGCTGGGTGCCCTCGTTTGGTGCCAGCACCAGGGAGAGCATATAATAAACCAGCGGCCCGAGAGCGCTCATAAATGTATGTGGATTCAGTGTTTAACAGCTGGATTAAGCCCCTCAGCATTTAAATACTGTATCTAGGCAAAGGGTGTGCCTTGGCCTGTATCTGTGTGTGTGTTGTGCTTATTTTTTGACTAGCCATAGCACAGATACAGAAGTATGTGAATATTAAGGAAGTCAACTAACAATTTAGACTTTTTTTAACACATAAATTGTAAGTGATGTGCAAGCTATTGTTCAGGACCAGTTACTCCCAGGAGCCGTTGCCTCCCCTCATTGCTAGTCTCTGCTTGGACTATAGCACATTCGTATCTTAGTTTGTTATGAATGCAAGATCACCCAGGTTAAGAGCATTGTAATGTTTACTGATTATCTATACACTTGCTTCCAAAGATGTGACATCATTTGGGGTCTGTAACATGTTATGGATGGCTCTAAGCAGATGACCTCACTGTAGCATGGAACTGTTTTCCAGAAAACAACTAGTAAAACTCCCTTACTTCTCTTACCACAGGTATTTTACATGGAGCTGGACTTTCTCAGCTTCCCAAACAGCGCCATCAGCCAAGTGATCTACGTGCTGACCAGGCTCCAAATAGCCATGTCAAATATGTCTGGTAAAATTATTAAGACACTTGCTCAACTTTACATCCACATTGTAGTTAATGGCTTCTGGCTTGCACTCAGGCCAATGGGCCATGCTTCCAGAGGGTCCCAAGGGAAGCAGCTGTTTTTGGCACTGGCATCTGGGGCAGCCACAGGGGCATCGTAGCGGGCCAGGAAAAGGCTGCTGTTCCCAGGTTTGGGGCTGGCTAAAGAACTGCTCCCCACCTACCACTCAAGGAGATGTGCACTGGCAAAGAAGCCCGGCCTGTGATTCCTGTGGAACCAGCGTCTACTTAAGGGTGCCATTTTTAATAGGAAGAAAAGGAGTTAAGCAGAGCCAAGGGAAATCTTTGTCCCCAGGGGCAGCCCGGTTCTGTTGGTCAGAATCAATTTGAGAAGTAATTGACAGTTACATTTTGAGTTAAAATTAAGAATCGAATTGAGGAGGGCCCTCTGTGCTTAGGCAGCTTTGTGTGGGTTGTCCCAACCCTTGGTAAATGAGCACTGATAAGTGGCCATCTCAAAGCTGACGCCTGACCTCTTTTTTCCTTTTAAACAGGAAAATGCTACAGTCTCTGGGCAGACCAGAAGTTCACATGGCCCTGGATGTGGTTCTGGTGAGGGGCTCAGGCCAGGAGCATGAAGGGTGCTTACTGCTGACATCAGAAGTGCTCTTCGTGGTGAGTGTCACCGAAGACACACAGCAGCAGGCCTTCCCCATCACCGAGATCGACTGTGCACAGGACAGCAAGCAAAACAACCTGCTCACTGTGCAGCTCAAGCAGCCAAGAGTGGCCTGTGATATGGAGGTACATTGCAGAAAACAGGGTGACTGGGGCTGGCTGCCAGGGAGGCTGAGACACAGGCTGATTGCTCGTATCCAGGCATCTCTGAGCTGCAGCCTCTGGAGTGGATGCTGGAGACAGGAGAGCTGCTAGGCAGGGAGCGTGGAGGTAGGAGTGAGGGGCACTGCAAAATGGCATTGGAAGCCCCACCCCCCCCAGGCGTGCACAGAAGGCCTGTACAGGAGAAGCCGGCGGGCAGCAGAGGGGCTCAAGGCCTGGGGCAAAGCCACCATGTGAACTGCCAAGGCTGATTGGTTGTCATGGGGCTGGAGTGGACAGGAAGGACCAGGATTGGGGCAGCAATCCCCGGCAACTACTCCACAAGGGAGGCCCCTGGTCTGAAAGTCTGACTTTGGGTCCTAGGTTGATGAGCCTGGGAGTGGCTGCAGCAGATCTGTGGGTAGAAAGGCGGACCCTGCAGAAACAAGGGGTGTCGTGAAGCAAGACACTCCCTCCACTCCCAACCCTGGGCTCTTCAGGGGCCCAAATTCTGGAAACGGGCATCTCTCCTACCTACTGCTTTGCGTGGTGGGGCTCTGTTCCCTTCCCATAGGAGGGCTTCCTACCCCAAGCACCACAGGATCCCCTGTGGATGACGCTTAGGCTCTTGGGGCAGCTCCGTGGCCCCACCGCTGGCACACACAAGCCGATGAGCAACGGGTGCGCAGGCAGGGCATACTGGTGCCAGGCGTCAGAGGGGAGCCCTGACCAGAAGGGTCCCAGCTTGCTGCAGTGGAGGTCAGGATAAGCAGGTGTACCCACAGCAAACTGCTCTCTGCTCCTACCTCCCAGGAAATGGCCTGATCCATGGGATTCTGTTTATCTAGGAGACAGCTTTTTCCACACAGCACGATGGGGCGTCGGTGGCAAGCTGGAGTTTGCTAGTCCTAACCTGGGGACTGAATGGTCCCAGCAGAGGACAGCAAACCTGCCTCCAGCAGGTCCTGCCTGGTTCCTCCTTTCATTATCTCTTCCTGAATGGGAGCCTGTCTCCCTCACACCACTGTTTGGGTAAAATAATCTGAGAAGATAGATGGACAGCAGCCAACCACAACAACTCTTAAGATTTCTCTAGTTTCTTGGATCATAATCAGTCAGCTTTAAGCTAGGGTTTGGCACAGGACTACACTGCTGCTGCGAGTTGATGACTTTCTGGGAATAAATAGAGGTCAGATGTCCAGGCTGACTTTATTAGATCTGCCAAAATCTTCTGATCAGTTGACAATAAAGCAGCAGTGATCTGGCTACAGGATTTGGCAAAGGATAATATCATTATCTTCAAGTTCTTAGTCCTTAACAAGAAACCTCCAAGGCCCTAAGGAGTATCTGTGACCATTGTTATTCTTTAGCTGCTTGGGAAATATCTCAGATCTGAAATGGACTGGAGACTTTTTGTGATCGAGCTGTCTCTACAATCTTCAACTGCAATAGTTTCTTTTGCTTTTCTGTGTGAGGTGGGTGGGTGCCGTGGGGAGTTATTGCAGCTGGAGAGGAACAGATCTCAGTTTCCCTAGGGATGACTGAGATGATCGCTGGGATCACCACCCCGAGAAGTGGCCAAGGCTATTTGGGACCATGGAATTAGAAGCAAAGGCAGTGAAGCTCTGGACACCACGCTCGGCACTGATTTTCCACTGATGTCCAGGGATAAAAGATGGTTGAGATTAAGGAATGGCTAACACAGCTGGGAAGAGACGAGTGCGAGCAGGAGTCCTGCGGCCTGCGCTCAGCACCTGGTACTGGACGGAGGGGGATGACCGGTGTGCCTTCAGCCTCCACATTCTGCTTTCCCTCTCCCCATGCATCACTAATAAATAACCACTCCCTCAATCCTATATCCATAACCCTTCCCTGCCCCCAAGAAAACCGAAGCGGCAAAGCATATTTGAGAGTAAACCCTCCAGGGTGCTGCAATCCAGTGTATTTTCAACACAGGGCTGGGGAGGGCAGTCGGCAGCACTTAGGACGCTGAATTTCCTTCAGCTGCCCCCAGCACAATCAGTACACCCCAACATAATCCACAGACATAAGGAAGCCTGTCTGCTTTGAAAACTTAGTGAAGACACAAGAGCAGTATTTTAAGGTCTTTGCATAAAATTACTTTTCTCGTTTTTATGCTTTTGCTGTAGATGCTAGGAAATACACAACTCCTTTGAATTTTGGAAGGAATTAATTTGTAGATGACATCATTCAGTATATTTAAATATGGCAGAATTCAATTTTTTAAAATCAGCATTTGCTTTTCTTGGTTAAATGCAGCCATTTTTAGGGGCAATAATTGCTTAATATGCCTGGCACATTACTGAAATCCCTTATGAGAGGCTCAAAATGAGTCAGAAGGTCAATTTATTCCTTGGCCGGGTTCCTTTCACAACACAGGCTTTCCTGTGCTGCTGCTAAGGAGGAGCAATTAAGACTTTTTGTGTATTCAAAGCCTTCCAGCTCAATTCTGGCCCCATTGAATGATATCACCAGCGCTCTGGCTTTTGCCTGGTGGTACACAGCTTTCATCTGTTAGTGAATCTTTGGGGGCCTTTATTTTTTTCCCCAAGCTTAAAACATGAGACCCAAACTCTAAGGGACGCCTACTTATTCCTCTGGCAGGCCCCTTCACCATCTCACTGGCTTCCTCCAGCTTTTAAGACACTGGCATTGTTTCTGAGCTCTCCACCGAAGTAGAAAACCTTTCAAATTGTAATTCTTCCAGAGTGGTCTTGCCAATGTTCAGTAGGTGAAAAGCTACCTGAGTTTCACAAATCAGTGGCTTAAAATCACAGACTTCCCACTCCATTTGATCTACACAGCAGATAGCTACAGGACTTCAGGGTGGGAAGAATTTATAGCTGCAGCTGCCTTTTTGATGGGCGCTTTCTCAGAAAATCTCACTTAAGAACTTAGGTAGGAGATCTTAGATCTCCTATTTGAGTTCCACTGAAGATGAGCCAGACTTTTATGAACCATAAATGTACTTTGCATCCTCCCTTTTCTCCATAAAAATTTCCCCTTCCTCTGCCCAGTTTTTCTATTTTCTCTGGCTTTAAATCATAGTATTTATAAAAGCAGAAAATGTTACAGTTCAAAAGGTATTTATTTTTGTAATGTTCTATCCAAAGCCACTGGTTTGAAAGAGGTGTTCTTCTCCACTGTTTTTCTGTCAAACCGAATAGGTTCTATCTGAAAAGGTTTGGGAGTTGAGTTAACAAAGTTTCTATTTCAGAGTGCTGAGTTTAATGTTGATTAGATTCATGCAGAGTAAAGACATTTTTCTCCTTTTTCTCGGGCTGGTTGGTAAAGAGCAATGACGGATGTTTTAATAGCTAAAGAGTAGAATGTTATCAAATCGTCAACTTCAAACATGGGAATTTTATGCAACACCAAATGCTTATTCAAAGGAGGCTTTCCTGATCCTCTCATGCAAGCTTTTGTTATTCTGCGGTGTTATCATTGCCCCATCTCAGAGGAAAACTAAAAGGAAGCCCTGTTTTGGATTAAGCAGCTTTATCAGATGAACTAAAAGGCATAATGTTCAAATGCAGCAAGGCAAAAGAATAATTTTGTTATGAATGTCTCGTTTTAAGGGTCTAGCAACTAATGAGTCTTCGTTTTTGGATCGCAGGTGGATGGAATCCGAGAGCGACTGTCAGAGCAACAGTACAACAGACTCGTGGACTACATCACCAAGACATCTTGTCACCTGGCCTCCAGCTGTTCTTCCACACAAGCCCCGTGCCCTGTGGTGGCTGTAGAACCTCCCCCCTCCACTGTTAGAACATACCATTATTTGGTGGATCCACATTTTGCTCATATCTTCGTTAGTAAATTTACCATGGTGAAAAATAAAGCCCTCAGGAAAGGGTTCCCTTGAGTCCCTCTGAGGTGTTGACTCCTGCTTGGGCAATTTGTATGATTTAGACTGTGGTTCTTTTTGAGACGGGCTCCCACTATGTTGCCCATAATGGCCTCAAATTCTTAGGCTCAAGCAATTCATGCCACCTTGGCATGTGCCACCATGCCAAGCTGCAGTTTATTTTTTAAAAAGGAAAACTAATTAACATCCAACATGGACACAAGGCTAATACTTTGATAATTTTGGTATTATTAACTCAGACTCTCCTCCCTAAAGCAAAGATACTTTAAAGTGGAGTGACAAAAAACATGTTCCTTTCCCACTTGGAGACAATGACTAACAGAATCCTATATGTTGTATTCTTAACCACACATAGAAAATGCATTCCTTTTTGCTCTGTGACATTTGCAAAAATTTCCACTATAACTTGGATCAATTAACTCTCTACTCCAACACAAAATGTGGTCAGGTCTTTGACTGGAGAGCCAAAGTTAAAACTCCATCCCCAGTTGCATCTGTTTTTGGGCCAAGATACCATCTCTGCTTCAGACCCCCCCTTGTCTGAAAAGATCTGGATTCTTTCAATGAAACGACATGCTTAAGACTTTGTAGTTCAACTTGCTACATTTGTCACTTAACTGCAATGCTAAAGCCAGTATGTATAGTCTCTCTAAAGTCTGCATTTTACTAAAATGTACAAAACAGTCTGATTACTATGCAGGTGCATTTTGAAGAAAGTGTTTTTTCCAGATTGTGTTTTACTAGGCAAGCTTAGAGAAGATATTTTGTGTTTACCAATGAAAACAGTCCCAAAGTGCTCAGGTGAGTTTCTTCAGTTCTAAAAAGGGAATTCCCTGGTTTACTGTAGGGAAGTCAAGAACCCCAACATTAAGACTAACAATGACACCAGTTCAGATCGTCTATTCAAGCTGAACTGACTGAAAGCATGAAGATACTCCAGTGTGTGTTAATACTATTTTGCAGCTAAGAATGGGTTTGACATAAGATCCTGGGCCACCAGATATCGTAAATATTCAGTAAATATCTCACAGTCCAATTAATTAACTTAGAACATGATTACATTCAAACTTGGGTCTACAGCTCGTTACCTACAATTGCGATGCTTAACGTGACTTTCACATGCTGTTAAGAAAGTCACTACAACTGTAACTGGAAAGCAAGACTTACTGGGCAACCCAGACTGAGCATGAAAAATGGTTTGTTCATTAGTTCTGTTGTGTAGTACGCATTTAGGAAAGTGAGTTTTGTCAACCTCAAGAGTAACTATTTTCAAGATTATAAATATGTATTAATTCTTTTCTCTTTTATGGTGATTTTACATTTCGCTTCTAAAAATTGTATATATAAAATTGTTTAAAATAAAAGATACCCTTGAATTACTGACCATAATTAGATGTCTATTGTTTTCAGGGGTATCCTTTCACAATGCAGTTTTCCCTTACCCCTGGGTTTAAACAGCTGGCATCACTGGGTTAAAAAAAAAAGGGGGGGGGTAAAATATAGGTTTTGTTACCTTAATAAAACAACACCTCGTGATTGAACTAGCTTTGGATAATAAAATAACTTTTAAAGCTCTCTGTAGCATCACTTTGATCACAACAAAAACAAAATTAAAGGAGAAGTCCTACGATGACCCCCTAAAAGTTACCATACTCTGCTTTTCATTAGCAGACTTTACACAATTCTAGTTAAGTAACTAAAAGGACTGTTTTTCTGGATTAGATATAATACGAATATGTTTAATCTGTTAGCTCTTTATTAAGCAATACTGAGTAAGGAACTCTGCATTTCAATGATCTATTTTATCTGTCTGATGGTGGCAGGACTACCAAACAGTGATGAAGGCCAAGGACAGATTTTGTTAGGACTGTCTCTGTCCCTTCCTAGAACCCACAGTACAGTCGGTGGTCTCATGGACTCTTGAAGACACTTTCAATTCATGGCCCAGGACAAAGTAACTTCACCTAGGAGTATTGGCATGAAATGGACAATATAAAAACAATTAAAGATGTATACTACAACAATGAAATGTTAAATACAGAAATCAAGTTATCTTCATCAGGTTCATGAACACAGTTAAAAATCCCAAACCAATTCTGATGCTATTAAGTGCCTGGAATTGTTAATAAGAATAACTGTGCAAAGACTTACTGTTCAAAGTATTTGTTAATTGTTTATTTATCAAGAGAAACTACTACTTAGCCCACATAGCGTGTTTCATAGTTCAGGAACACAGTTCAGTGACAAACTTCCATGTAATTCAACCCAAAGAAACTCTGTGGAGAGAAACACAATAGCTAAGTTAATGATAAACATCCTCCTTATGTCATCCTTGGGATCAACTGAGGTCTGCTCCTACTAGTGGACCCCATGCTTGGATCACTCAGTGCTTAGCCCTAGGTTCATTCTGCTTCATGCAGCCTGACCACCCTGAATAGCCTTTTTTCCGTTTGGGGTATATCACACCTTAACTCTCATTTCTTGCTTTCCTTTAACAAATTCTGTTTTCTCCCTTCACGACTCTATCCTCCTCCATTGCTTCTCATGCCTTCATACCGTTTGTGTTCCCAGCAATATTATTGTTCCTATCTCCAAATCTGGTTTTCTTCTTTGATACAGGTTTTTAAACATCAACTTAATAAAAAATGGTAAAATCTAATATATAAAAATTAGCCTATTAACATCTTGATTATGAAATATATGCTCACTGTGGAAAATTTCAAAGTTAAAATAAAACAGTAATGTCAACATTATGAAAAACTTAATATAAACACAATCATTAATATTTTATATTTTTCCTTCAGCATTTCCCTCTTAATACAGACAGTTCCCAAATTATGATGGATTGACTTACAATTTTTCAACTTTATGATGGGTTTATCAGGGTTTTAAAAATGCACTTTCAACTTATGACATTCTCAACATACATGGGGCTACAACTGGGTTTACTGGGATGCAACCCATGGCAATTGAGGAGCAGTCTGCCTGACAAAAGAGATTCATTTACCTAAACTGAAGTGGTAGATAGAAACTTTAACTCTATTTAATTGTTCTCTCTTGCTTTTTTTATTGAGCTTGAATAAAGTTAAATAGATGCATAATAAGTTTCCAGAGTATGAAGTCTCATTAGGTACTTGATGCCTGCTTTCAAATCAATTAGTAGATGACTGTTCATCAGTATACCACTCAGTCGTTTTCTAGACACAGCACCTTAAGTCACATTGTCCACGAGACATAAGGGCCTCTGGATACAAAAGACCAAACCACAATCTAATGAAAGCCAGCAAGTCACTTATGGACACCTATCAAACTATAAACGATATACAAAACATTCCTTTAAAAAAAAAACTTGCAAAAGTGTGATTTTTAGTAATGCTAATCTAGCAATTAATAATGGCATAACCTATGAAATGATTTTGAACACAAAAAGGAACTTCACATGTCAGCAAGATGGTAGACTACAAAGCTCCAGACCCCCACTATCCCAAAGAAATAATGAATAAACATATGGACCAAAGTAGCTTTGTGAGAACTCTAGAAACCAAACCAGTTAAGACGCTGTAGCAAAGAATACCTAACCAAGAAAAAGCCACACTCAAAGCAGCAGGCAATTTTGTGTATTATTGGTCACTCTTACCACACCCCTCTCCTAAGTGCAATACTGCATAGTCAGGAGAACACTTACCCTGGCTCCTCCCTTGGGATAGAAGGTAAAGAATGGAACCTTCTTGCAATGTTTCCGGCTTCTCTGGATACTTAAGGAACTGGTTTCTGTCTCACCTAGTTAAGAATGCTAAGCAGAGCGCAATGGTGGGTACCATGGCATAAGAGCTGCAGGAGAAATACAGACCTGCAGGAACCCATAGGCAAAAGATTACTGGCAGAGGAATACAACACAACAGCTAAGGCTCCAGGGAGAAAGTAGGGATGAAACTCAGGAAAATTAAGAAAACTTAAGAGCAGCTGTGTATACAGAGAAACTCAACAAAAACACATCCATGGGCCCAGGGAAAACTGATCTCCAGAAAAAGCTGAACAATACTTTATAATTATCTATCAGTAATTACCTTAAATGTAAATAAATTAAACTCCCCAGTCAAAAGACAAAGAATGGGGGTCAGACACAGTGGCTCATGCATGTAATCCCAGCACTCTGGGAGACCAAGGCAGGAGAATCGCTTGAGGCCAGGAGTTTGAAAACAGCCTGGGCAACAAAGCAAGACCCCATCCCTACAAAAAAATTTCAAGTATCAGCCACGTATGGTAGTATGGTCTGTTATTCTAACTACTTGGGAGGCTGAGGCTGGAGGATCACTGGAACCCAAGAGTTCAAGGATGCAGTGGGCTATGATTGCACCACTGTGCTCTATCCTGGATGCAAGACAAGGTCTCTTAAAAAAAAAAAAGACAAAAGAATAGCACAATGGATAAAATTCTGGATTCAACTATATGCTGTCTACAAGAGACTCACTTAGATCCAAGGACACATAAGTTGAAAGTGAAAGGATGGAAAAAGATGTTTCCCACATACAGTATTCAAAGAGAGAACAGGGGGTGCCATGCTTATATCAGACAAAACAGTTAAGTGAAAAAATGTTACAAGAGACAAAGAACGGCAATATATAATGATAAATGTGTCAATTCACCATAAGATTGACAATTATAAATATAGATGCACCAAACATCAGAGCTCTAATATATGAAACAAACACTAACAAAATTGAAGGCAGAAATAGCTCTACAATAGAAGAGAACTTCAAATATCAATTTTAAAAAACCTGCGGTCTTGAACAAACCACAGACAGTTGGGCATAACACTCCATCCAACAACAGAATACACATTTTTCTCAAGAGTACATGCAACGTTCTCCAAGATAGACCATGAGTTAGGCCAAAAAATAAAACAACAAAATTTAAAAGACTGTAAATCATAAAAAGTATCTTTTCTTATCACGATGGCATGAAGCTGGAAATCAAGAGCCAAAGGAAAACAGGAAAGTTCACAAATACATTTAAATTAAACAACACACTCTTTCAACAACCAATGGGTCAAAGAAGAAATCACAATAACATTTTTTTTAAAAAAAGACCTTAAATCAACGACCTAACTTTATACCTTAGGGAACGAAAAAGGGGAACTAAACCCAAAGCTAGCAGAAGCTTTGAGATAAACAACAGAAAAACAATAGAGACAAATCGCCACCATCATGTAATTACATATAAATTTCCATCATCTTTGAAAAGATACTGACAAACCTTTGGTCAGACTGGCTAATAAAAAAGAACAACCCTCAAGTAACTAAAAACAGAAAGAGGGGACATTACAACTGATTTTATGGCTATAAAGGATTAAGTCAAATGTAGTAATAGCTCACACCTGTAATCTCAGCACTTTGGGAGGCCAAGTTATGGGAAGGATCACTGGAGGCCAGGAGTTCAAGACCAGCCTGGGCAGCATAGTTAGACTTGATCTCTTAAAAAAAAAAAAGCTGGGTGTGGTGGTGTGCACCTGAAGCCCCAGCTACTTAGGAAGCTAATGCAGGAGGTTCACTTGAGCACAGGAGTTGGAGGCCGCAGTGAGCCATGATTGTGCCACTACACTCCAGCCTGGACAGGAGACCCTGACTCAAAAAAAAAAAAAAAAAGGACTGAGAAATCACTATGAACAAGTACATGCAAACACATTGGGTAAACCAGATAAACTCCCAGAAACACATGACTTACCAAGACTGAATCGGGGGGGGGAAAAAGACAATCCAAACAGACCTATAACTAGTAAGAATTTTCAATCAGTAATCAAAAACCTCCCAAAAAACAAAGTCCAGGACATTATGGGAAATTCTACCAAACATTTGAAGAATCAGCACCAATCTTCCTCAAGCTCATCCAGAAACAATGAAGAAAAGACACTTCCAATTCATTCTATAAAACCAGCACTATCAACTAATATGCAACAAGAAAATTATAGACCAATATTCTTGATGAACATAGACGCAGAAGTCCTCAAAAAAATACTAGCAAACCATTTGACAGCACATTAAAAGAATCATACACCATGATCAAGTGGGATTTCCCCCTAGAATGCAAGGATAGTTCAACATATGCAAATCAATAAACATGATATATTGCATTAATGGAATGAAGAACAAAAATAATATGATCATCAACAGATGCAGAAAAAGCATTTGACAAAGTTTAATATCCTTTGATGAGCAAAACAATCAACAGATTAGGTGTAAAAGGAATATACCCAACCAAATAAAGGCCATACGGGACAAGGCCAACAGCTAATATCATACTGAACAGCGAAAAAGCAGAAAGCTTTTCCTCTAAGACCTAGAACCAGACAAAGATGCCCATTCTTGCTGCTTCCATTCAATGTAGTACTGGAAGTCTTAGCCAGAGCAACAAGGCAAGAAAATAAAAAACATCCAAAAAGGAAAGAAATAAAACCAAGTCATCTACAGAGACAATTTTACTTAACTATAGAAAAACTTCAAGACTCCACACATTTAAAAAAAGAGAATAAGCAAACTCAGTATATAAAAATCAACACACAAAAATCAGTTGTTTCAACACACAATGATCATAAAGAAAATTAAGAAAAATTTCATTTACAATAGCATCAAAAATACTTAGGAAAATACTTAACCAGGAATATGAAAGACTTATACACTGAAAACCACAAAACATCACTGAAGGAAATTAAAGATATACATAAAAGGAAAAGATATCCTGTGTCCATGGACTGGAATACTTAACACTGTTAACATGTTCACACTACCCAAAGCAGTTTACAAACTCAATGCAATCCCTATCAAAAGGCCAATGGCTTTCTTTCCCCCCCGAAGCAGAAAAATCCATCCTAAAATTCATACTCAAGGAACCCTAAATAACTAAAACAATCTTGGGGGAATAAAGAATGAAGGGGACATACCTCCTAATATCAAAGCTTACTACAAAGCTACAGTCCCCCCTTATTTGTAGTTTCAGTTACCCACGATCAACTACAGTACAAAAATAGGTGGGGTACAGAACAGCAAGATATTTTGAGAGAAAGAGAGAGACCACATTCACCTAACTTTTATTATCTTTTTTTTTTTTGGAGTCAGGGCCTCAATCTGTCACCCAGGCTGGATTGCAATGGCACAATCATGGCTCACCACAGCCTTGGCCTCCTGGGCTCAGCTCCTTCCACCTTAGCCTAACAAGCATGTACCATCATGCCCGGTTAATTTTTGTAAAGACAGGAGTCTTACCATGATGCCAAGGGGCTGTTCTTGAACTCCCAGGCTCAAGCAGTCCTCCCACCTTAGCCTCCAACAGTGCTGGGATTACAGGTATAAGCCACCATGCCCAGCCTGCATACAGTATATTATAATAGTTCTATTTTGTTATTATTAAATTACTGTGCCTAATTTATAAATTGACTTTATCACAGGTATGTATATATAGGAAAAATACAGTACATACAGCATTCAGTACTATCCACAGGTTCAGGACTCTACTGGGAGTCTTGAAACATATCCCTTGGATAAAGGAAGACTACTATAATTAAAACAATGTGTACTGACATGAAGACAGACATACAGACCAATGGAATAGAAGAGAGAGCCCAGAAATAAACCCTCACTATGTGCAGTCACATTTCACCAAGAGTGCCAAGAATGTTCAATGGAGAGAAGACAATCTTCTTAACTCATTCACGATTGCTGACTTGAATTTACGTCATTCCAAATTCTGTTCTTGGTTGCCAATGATGTGAATTTACATCTTGTCTTTGCAAATTCTGTTTGTAAATGCTGCAACACTGTCACATGTATGTGTTATTCTATATTGCTTGAAAATGAATAGAGAGGCAAGGAGAAAGTTAATTGAGATCACTATGATATCAACTGTGCAATGTTGTTACTGATTTATGTAGCTGGTAAAAATTGCAAGTTGGTCATTTTTTTGTTGTGATTAGGGTTTGTGAAAAATGAGAATGGTGATTTACTTTCATTGGAGCCTGGTTTATCTTAGGTTCTTAAGATGGTGTCTAAATGTTTTATGCTTCTCTTTTGTTAATTAACTTCCTGCTTCTTTGTGCTTCCTTTTTGTGGGCTTTTTACTTTGGTGGGCTTCATGTTTAAACTTTTGGTGGGATCCAATCAGAATGCTAACTCTGTAAGCCAGTCAGCAAATAGGGCATACAAATGAAATGATTCTGTAAGCCAATCAAAATATGTCACACAGGCATCATACGGGAGAGCCTGTAACTTCTGCAATATTCCTCCTACGAGGAACCAGGAGAGGGACCTGCATTTTAGGGATAAAAGTGCTGATTCTTCCTGCTTTGGTGTGCCTGCCCACCAAATACCCAATCTTGCAAGACCGTCATTAAAGTCTCGCTTCTGCTGTACTCCATGTCTCTTGCATCCATCTCTTGATTTTAGACAGGTGAGTTCGTTTCTCACAGCGTTGTATACTTGTATTTTGATATTTCAGGGCTTTCATATTTCAACGTTAAAAATAATTTACCATAATTATGGAAAAATGAAGAAACATATTCTGATGAAATTTCCAAGGACAATGGTGAATCCAGTGAAATTTTTAGTGATAGTGAGACAGAGAGTGATTTAATGATGCAATGTAAATGAAGAAATATATATATTAAATATATTAAATATATATTTGGTTTACAATCCGAGTAAAAATAAAAATATGAAATACTAGTCAGAGTGGTGTCTGAGGCAAATACCGGATTGTCTGTAACTTTCAGCTATATTGTGAAAAAGGTGACAATTTAGAAAAGACCATCTCACTTGTGCTTAATAACAGAAGTCTGCAGCAGCCAGCTTCAGATTTTTTAAAATTTTCATTCATTGTCAATATTAGGAAAGTGAAAAATGTGCCAATCACGAATGTATTGTTAAATGGTTTTGGAAAAACTGGATGCAAAAGAATGAACACATGCAAAAGAATGAACACATGTAAAAGAATGAAGTTGGATCTTTACATTATATCATACACAAAACTTAAAATGAATCAAAGACCTAACCATAAGAGCTAATATTATAAAAGTCTTAGAAGAACATATAAGGAAAGCTTCCTGACACTGGATTTGGCAATTACTTATTGACTAGGACACCAAAAGCATACACAACAGAAGTAAAAACAAATTGGACATCAAAATCTAAAAATTTATGCATCAAAGAACATGATCAATATAGTGAAAAGACAACTTATGAAATGGTAGGAAGTATTTGCAAATCATATATCTAAAAAGGAGTTAATATTCAGAATATATAAAGAACAACAACTTAACCAAAAAACAACCCAATTCAAAAATGGCACACCTGAAAAAAACATTTCTCCAAAGGGGACATACAAAGGCCAATAAGCACTTGAAAAGATGTTCAACACTGCAAATCTTTAGAGAAATTCATACTGAAACTACAGTGACAACCACCTCAAACCTAAGGCTACTATCAAAAAACCCAAAGTAACAAGTGCTGGGGTGATGTGGAGAAATCAGAACCTCTGTGTACTGTGGGAGGGTGTAAAATGGCAGTTTCTATGAAAATGGCATGGTAGTTCCTCTAAAAAATTTTTTTTTCATTATTATATGATCCAGCAATTACTCAAGTATATTCCCAAAATTGAAAGCTGGGCCTTGAAGAGATATCTGTACATTTATATTCATAGCATTATTCACAACAGTCAAAAGATGGAAGCAATCCAAGATCTACTAGAAGATAAATGGATAAACAGAATGTGATATATACCTAAATAGGTCATTCAGCTTTAAAAAGGAAGGAAATGTTGACACATGCTGTAACATAAGTGAACCTTGAGGTCATTAAGCTCAAGTCAGTCACAAGAAGACAAATACCATATGATTCAACTTATAAGAGGTGTATCTAGAGTAGTCAAATCCATAGAAAGTAACAGGATAGCTGCCAGGGTCTGAGTGGAAGGGAGATCGGGGAGCTGTTGTTTAATGGGTACTGAGTTTTAGTTTTGCTAGATTAAGAACGCTCTAGCAATTGGTTGCACAATGAAGGAATGTACTTACCATTACTGAACTATACAATTAAAAATGGTTAAGTGGTAAATTTTGTTACAGATGCTCCTTGACTTACAGTAGAGTTATATCCCAATAAACCCATCATAAACTGAAAATATCGTTAGGCTGGAAATGCACTTACTACACCTCATCTACACAAAGACCTAACTTAGCCTAGGCCACCTTAAATGTGCTCAGAACATTTGCATTAGTCTACAGTTGGGCAAAATCATCTACATAAACTCTATTTCATAATATAACACTAAATATCTCATGCAACTTAATAAATACAGTACACTCTAGAGTAAGGTATCAGTTGTTTACCCTCATGATTGTGTCTGACTGGGAGCTGCAGCCTGCTGTCACTGTCCAACATCACAAGTATTGTGTCACTTATCCCTAGTCTAGACAAAGATGAAAATTCAAAGTATGGTTTCTACTGAATGTGTATCACTTGCACAACATTGTAAAGTCGGAAAATCACAGGTCTAAATATCATAAGTCAGGAATTATCTGTATTTGCATTTTTACCCCAATTAAAACTTTTTAAAAAAATAATTTCAAATAACCATATTACCTTTATATTCCCAAATCACTTTGCACTCTGAAAGATACCAGCCTTCCTCATCTCCTCAAAATCTTTCATGGAATCATAATTTCTGTAGAAATCTGCATATGCCTTCTTTCTTGGTTCAGCCACAGCAAACTAAAAAGAAACAACAACTAACTAGGATTTATTTTTCAGATTATTAGAAATGTAATAAATAAAGACAAAGTAGATCACAACTACCCTTTAATTTTACCCTACATTTCCAGAAAGGGTGGAGGAGGTGACAGACACAAGGAAGAGACTGTACTATGTTTGTGTGTGTATGTTTGTTTGATGAGAGATGAGTGCAGACTGGCAGGAGCTAGAGGATGTCACCAAAAAAAAAAGCTGAGAGGTATTGAGGAAACTTCCTATATGGTAAGCACAGTTTTGGGTGGGGAGCAGGTTGGAGGCAAGTGGCTGCAGGTTTAATTCCTACAGTAAGAAGACCCAGGAACCAGAAGCTCTGATGTCTCAGAGCAAGAGAAGATAGACCTCTCAGTTTGAGAGAATTCACCCTTCCTCTACCTTCTCTTTCAGGAAGACCCTCACAGATAGCTCTAAGAGTAGGCACTGAGCCAGTTTACCTGAGGGAATGGACCTGAGATGAGAACTGATTATACTTTGAAAGTTTTATAACTGCTAAATTTGCAGCATCATAAAAGAAATAAAGGGAGGGGCGTTCTTTTTTGTTTGTTTGTTTGAGGTTTTTGCACACAAAGGGGAGAAGGTTCAATGGAAGATACAAGGAAGATACAAGAAAACAATGGGAAGTTTAAATGACTTAAAGGAAAAACAAAGGAAGATACAAGAGAACAATGGGAAGTTTAAATGACTTGATTAAGATCTAGGAAGAAGCACTAGCTGGCAGGTGGCTCAAGAATTCAAATCCATCTGTCACACAGCAAAGGTTTCATTCTCCGCTAAACAATTTAGTGTTTATAACGGACATTGATGGAATAAGACAATGAGTCCTTTACCTAGACAGTTTTAGTGCTTCACTTATTTGAATTCCCAATTTCTTCCAGTAACAGATAAAGTGAGGTCTGCTGGTCTACATGTGATGGTTAATTTTATGTGTCAACTTGACTGAACTAAGGGGATGCCCAGATAGCCAGCAAACCATTACTTCTGGGTATCTGTGAGGGTGTTTCTGAAAGAGATGGTAGAGGAGGGCAAACTCTCTTGAACTGAGATATCTATCTTCTTTTGCCCTCAGATATCAGAGCTTCTGGTTCTTGGGTCTTCTTACTCTAGGAATTACACTTGCAGCCACTTGCCTCTCCAACCCCCTCCCCACCTCTGAACTCTGGGATTTATACCATCAGCTCCCCTGGTTGTCAGGCCTTCGGTCTTGGACTGAATTATACCACCAGCTCTCCTGGTTTTCCAGCTTATGGATGGCAGATGGTGCAAATTCGACTGTCATAAATGCATGAGTCAATTTCTTTTTTTTTTTTTTTTGAGTTGGAGTCTCACTCTGTCGCCCAGACTGG